>NC_041382.1:535323373-535334351 GCF_002162155.2 Triticum dicoccoides | reverse complement strand
TGACGGCCCCTTCTCTGTCTCGCAGGGCAAGGTTTCCGGCGCCTCTACGACACCGACGCCTCCACCGTCTATGGCGTCTGTGCCTTCTTCCACTCCGGCCACCACGGCCTCACCATTTGTGGAGGTATCTGCTCCTAAGATCTCTGTGTCCTGCTCCCCTTGGCCCTCCCGGTTCTTCTCCGCTAAGGTGCGTTTCTCCATGCCCCTATCTCCGCCGTTCCAGGGCTTAATAGATCTCCTATGATATATGACTTGTTTATGAAGATTTTGATGTGTTATGCCTTGTTCTTGTCTATACATTTGCGCCCTTCCAGGGCTTAACTTGCTTATGAATACATCTCCCATTGATTTTGATGTAGTTTTAGAGTGGCTAGTATGTATGTAGTGGAGCTAGCAGTAGCAGCTGCTTCTACGGCACCTTCTTTGCTGTTCAGCTGTGTCAAACAAAATTCCAATGGCCAACTCATATGCCCTGCAATTTGCTCATGATTATTATTTATCTCACATCACCTTCTCCTCTTTGCTTGCCATGCACTCCCAGCTCCGTCATCGCGACCGTGTAATAGTCCGCGGGTGATACAACATGCTCAAATTCAGTAATTAATCAGTATATATATACCATAAGAGAAGTCTCAAAGATTGGGACTATCTTGCCTTATGTTTCAAACTTTGAACTATATACATGACTTCTATTTTATTTTTGAAATTCACAGAGTTAGGACTATCGTGTGGATGATGCTAAACAGAGATAGGAGTAGTAGTGGTGGCCATCTAGTTGGACTACTACTGCTAGGACTTGCTCCAGATTTTAGGATTTCTTTTCTTTTAGGATTTATTTTCTTCTAGGACTAGGTTTTTATTATTTTTCTGTTGTGATTGTTTTTTGAGCTCTTTCTTTTTCATTTCCTACTATCCTTATCCTAATTATCTTAAATTGTTATGATGTGTGTAACAAGATTAGATCTTGGATTTGCTAGTGGACTTTGGGAGTTTCTTAGCCAGCTTGGTAACTCCATATTTTTCACTATTTCAGCAAGTCTTTTGTAAGCATTAAACTTTTAGCACTACATTTCTATCTTATGTGTACATCTGTTTGCTTCCAATTGCTATATATGTATTGTTGTTACTAAAAATGATGAAGCTCCTGTCAATTGCTATACATATATATGTGTATGATGATCCTCCTTTCCTGCAGTAGTATAACTAGGATATAAAGCACATTGAACTAACAATCTTGTATGGTGCCTAAACTACAATGATTCAGGAACATCAAATGACATAGCATGTGGATATTGACATAGGATGAGTAGATTAATAAGTGAGCCAAAAGTGATGGACAAACCTCATGCTAGGAATTCTCGAGGGTTGCAGTACATGGAACGCATTTGCAAATGCAGCCAAAACCTGATATATACCAAAAAAATTGTATAGAAATATGCTGAATTTTCTACTCTGATTGTTGCTCAAAGAAATTTAGCAAAAAAAGGGGTCCTGGGAGACGCCGCTGCTGCTTGAGGCCCTTGAGAGGCCCTTCGTGTCGTGATGATTTTGCAGGTACCCCGAGAGGCCCTTGAGTTTGCCGGAATGTCGATTAACTTCCGTTCCAGCAAATTCGGGTACTCCATATGTCCTATTTTCAGCAAAGGTCATGCTGAAATTTTCCATGAATTTTAGCATGACTTTGCTAAAAATCGGACATATGAGGTACTTGCTACTAATGCATGGGCCGGGGTATCTTAGTACTTAATTAAGTAGGATCAACTGCCCCTTTATTCTTGCTGCATTAAACCATAGGTGGCAATAGAGCCAAGTGATTAGGCCCAACTTAGAAATTCTCCTCAGCATCAATAAACCCTAGATGATAAACCCAACATAGGTGGCAATAGAGCCAACTGATTAGTGCCAAGTGAATAGGCCCAACCTAGGGTGCCTCGGCATCGATAAACCCTAAATGATGAAAACTTAGCATTTAGGGTGCCTCGGCGTCGACAAACCCTAAATGATGAAACCTTGGCTTTTAGGGTGCCTCGTTGTCGATGAGAACCTAAATGATGTACGCTTAGGCTTTTAGGGTGCCTCGGCATCGACAAACCCTAAATGATAAAAGCTTAGCTTTTAGGATGCCTCGGTGTCGACAAACCCTAAATGATGAGACCATGATCTTGTTCCTTGACAATAACCAACTTTTTGACCAAACTTTTTTCCTATTTAGAGTGAAACATGGCCCACAACTATGAGGCCGGCGGTTCGGGCGGCAAGCAATTCTAGGAGCTGTCCCAGGAGTTGGAGGAACAACCTCACCGCTATGAGGATGCCGCGGAAGACACCGATCCTGACTACACAACCCCTAGTGGCGTCGGGGATGACACCACTGATGATGCCGCTGAGGATGCCACCACTGATGGTGCCGCCGAGGATGCCACCCCTGATGATGGCGGCGCACGCACAGATGGCAGCCAACCAAAGAAGCAACGGAAGGACCGGCGCCCAAACGCGCTCCGCACCGTCAAGGAGGAATTTACTCAAGTGGACTCCGACGGGCATCCAACGGAGCCCAAAAATATAGTCAAGGGGTACTCGGTTCAGCTCGGGTGCATTCTCCGGAGCACCGTCTCGATCAACACCGAGAACCTTTGGCATAAGGACCGAGGGAATTTGCGCAATCTCCTCTTCACAAAGCTGCATGAACGATACAAGTTCCCCGCTGAATTTGAAAACACAAGCCTCGCAGGGAATAAAGTGAACAGTGCCGCCCTCACGAGGATGAGCAAGGCCCTGTCTACTTGGAGAAGCGCGGTGAAGAGAATGATTGAGGAAGGTGATAGTTATGAGAAGATCAAGGCGAAAAATCCTTCGATCAGCGAAGAGGACTACAAGGAGTTCAAGATCAAGTGTGAGAGCAGTGCAACCTCCGAATCAAGTCAGTGGGGGAAAGAAATGCGGGAGTTGAACTTAGGGGAACACAAACTTGGTCCCGGTGGTTACAGAGTGGCGGAGCCTATATGGAGCCGATAACAAAGGAGCTTACCACGGATCCGAAGACCAGGGCGCTTGAGCTTGTTCTGGCGAAGGAGACTGAAAGCAGTAGCGCGGGGTCGTCTCAGAGCTCCCCTTTTAACACCCCTTTAAATAGGGCGTTGAACGTAATGAAAAACAAGGATAAGCTCAGTAAGCCGACGTCAGCTGGTTGTGTGGCCGGCAAAGGCTTGTCCAAAAAATGGTCGTCATACTATACCGCTGGTGGGCGAAAGGAGAAAAAGACCAGCTCGGAAAGCCAGTCGCGCGAGGTTGAAGCACTCAAGGCACAAGTGGCGCGGATTCTGGAGCTTGTCCAAGAGCAAGTGGAACAACAACTGGGAACAAAGCTCAACGCCATGGTGCCTACGTTGATTCATGGGCTGACGACGTGGATTGCGGGCGGCCAACAGGGGCCTCCCCCGGTTCCCAGCTTCACGGCCAGCAACTCGCACAGCGCGCAGGCGGCGCCATTGCTGTCTCCGGCGGCGCCATTGGTGTCTCCGGCGGAGGCAGTATTCGTGTCTCTGGCACCCGCAAGGACATTGGAGCTTAATGCACCCGGGTGTACGCCGGCCGGCACCTCGCCAGCAAGTGGCCCCTCCGTCAATTGCACGCCCGCCATTGGCGGTGCCTCGACATTAGCCGAGCTCGACGGCATCACGGCAACTAAGCCTCTTGGCCGATGACTTCATCTCCTTGCCTTTGACTGGGCATCCCTGACGCCCTACATGTTTTCGCAGGGCACCGCCGACGTTCCTTGCACTCTTCTGCACTTCGTGGGCGGCGAGTTGGTCGATGTCGCCAAGGGCAGAATCGTTCAACCGGGCAACCCCATGTTCCACGGTAATCCGATGCCACCCACAGTGTATAGGGTTGAAGTGGTTTGGGTGCTGCCAGGTTGCGACGAGCTGTTACCTCTGATTCGACCCGCTGGGGCCGACGAAGAAGATGAGATGACCCTCAGCGCCTGCGTAAACTAGCCCCTGCTTTGTCCGAAGAGCCAGATTCGTTTGGGGGCGGGGGACACCACCCCACAGACAAGACCGCCAGTCGTGCCGGCGCCAAGCCATGGCAAGAACGCCGCAACGCTACCGGACCTGCCGGACATCCCTATGGCACAGGATCCGGACGGCGACGACAACGATGACGGTACATTTACCAAAGTTGATAAGTACTTTGCCGAACATGGGTACGCTGACGAGTTCTGTGGGCCTCTTTCTCAAGAACCCAACCAAGACGACCGCGATCTAGCTGGTACGACGGAGAAATCCAATTGCAACAGGCGTCGTCTGGCGTTCAGTTCTCAGGACACGCCTCTAGCTCCCGCCTTCACCGAGCCTCAGATAGCTGAGGTGCGAAATATTATCAGCCCCAACACGCTCAAGAAGGCGGTCTGTGAGCAGAACTCGGTCCCATTACAGGAGATCAAGAAGAAGGGATGGAAACGAAAGACTAACAAGGGCGCCGGTGCGAGCCAGCCGGCACCGAGTTCGATCCGTGCTCAGGACGGGCCACCTTCACCTAAGGATATCTCGAGGAGGGTGCATGTGGCGGGTAGGGCGATGCTACCGCCAAATATGCTCAATGCTGCAACCGGTGCTATGCGGAGTCTGCACGACAGTGTTCTTTCTTTGGAGAAGCGAAGTCTCCGAGACAAGGATGTGGCATACCCGGTTTTCATGGCCAAGGTGTCAGAGGGCAAGGGCTTTGTGGATGGCAACATCGGGGGTATGATCGTCCTGCGGTTTGATGACATCTTTGCTATGTTTAACCTTCATCCGCTGCACTACACCTTCGTTCGGCTGTTTTCGCTGAGTATGGAGATGCGGATCATTAGAGACAAGACCCCGGACATCGTGATAGTCGACCCCTTCTACATGCGTGCCAAGCACTTGAGCAGCGCTGGGGACCGCCAAGTTGCGAGTTCACACCTCGAAGGCGTATTTCTGGCAAACACAGATAAGGATAACTTCCTTGTGCCTTACTTTCCCGAGTAAGTCATCCCTTAACCGCCCCGTAACATATGATTTCTTAGATTTTGATCATTCTTTTTTTTCTAACATTCCGTGTTCTGTGCAGTGACACACATTGCACACTCATCCTCTTAAGCCCGAAATATTCCATGGCCACGTATTTAGACCCGAACCGTAACTCCAAGATAGACTACACAAATATCAAGAAAGTTCTTGATGATGTTCTCCCCGGCTACACCAAATCTGGAGGCACCTTCACCAAGGCAGTTCGTAAGTACGACAAGCACATGTTCTCACACAATATGAAGTTCTGCTGCGTCAAGAAGCCGCATGGTGGTCAGAAGGATGCCTACTACGCCCTCCATCACATGCGGGCGATCGTAAGGGACCATCATCACCTTCTGCTACTAGATAATCTCAAAGATTGGGCCGCGAGCTTGTCGGCAATCCAGGACGCGGACCTCAGACAAGAATTCTTTCGCATCTAGTCGGAGTTTGCGGACATCATCCATCAAGATGTCCTTCATACCTCGGGGCAGTTCTTCCTCGGATATCAACCGTCCAACAGTGAGATAGATGAAATGCTACAAATGCAGGGTGACAACGCCCGCGATTTCATGACCATCACGACAGACGGCGGCTTCATCCATGCTCCTGTCCGATGAGTCAAGTCGAAAGTAGTGATGTGTAGTTCTGAAACATTCATTGGCTCATGTTGTAATTAAACTTTAATGAATTTGTATGTCTCTTTGGTTTGGAAAGTTGTTCAACTTAGATGTAATTGATGCTATTTATTAGTAGGACCATGAATCATGCTATTAATGTCTTGCTTTTCTCTTCTGACCCTTTTGTTGCGTACTTACATATTGCTTATGTATTGTCTATTGTTTGGCTTGTGCATAGAGATGCCGTCGTATGTCGTGTACAAGGGTAAGGTTCCCGGAGTCTACGACGACTGGGAGGAGTGTCGGAGACAGGTTCACCGTTTTAGCGGTAACAGTTACAAAGGGTACACCACTAGGGTGGAGGCCGAATCTAGATACGCCCGCTATCTAGCGGGAGAGAGGAGGGAGCGTTGGAGGAACCGGATGAAGACCAGTTTGATCGCGATGATGCTCATCGTGATGACCGCAACTCTCTTCTATGTGATGGTAGTTTAGATGATCGATATCAACTTGTAATGTGAAGACAAACTCGATACTCGCGGTCTTGAGACTTGTAATGTTTTATCTTTGTTCGGTCTTTTGAATTCGGAGACTAATATGATGAATTGTATTCGGAGACTAATCTTCTATTGTATTCGATGAATCTGCTGTTGCTGTGTGCTGCTGTCTATATTCTGTCCAATAATATATTTTGTAACCTGTGCAAAAATCAGAAAAGTAAAAAAAAACCAAATATTCATACTAATGGCGCATCACCACAAGGTGCGCCATTAGTATGCCAAAGGATACTAATGGCGCATCAAGACAGAGTGCGCCATTAGTATGACAAAGCAGATGGTTACATATGGCCCCCCGGGAGGCATACTAATGGCGCATGGTGTTACATACTAATGGCGCACTTCCTGGTGCGCCATTAGCATACCAGATACTAATGGCGCACCAGTGGTGCGCCATTAGTAAAAAATTCTAGTGGCGTGATACTAATGGCGCACCGGTAGTGCGCCATTAGTAGGCAAAACCGGTGCGCCATTAGTAGGCCTTTTCCTAGTAGTGTTGCCTTAGATACCTTCATAACTATGCGCTTTTCTATCAATTGCTCGGCAGTAATTTGTTCACCCACTGTAATACATGCTATCTTGAGAGAAGCCATTAGTGAAACCTATGGCCCCCGAGTCTCTTTCTTATTATATTGCATCTCTTTTATTTACATCGCATCTCGTTTACTATTTTGCCACTGCCACAAACCCTAGTCACTTCGGTCTCACCGATAGGGATCTCGGTCTCACCGAGATGGAATTGCAACCTCTTTGTTTCCCTTCGTAACGTTTCGGTCCAACCGAGATGAGCGATCAGTCCCACCGAGATTGCAATGCAAACTCTCTGTTTCCCCTTTGTAACATTTCGGTCTAACCAAGATGAGCGAATCGGTCCCATCGAGTTTGCCTGACCAACTCTCTATTTGTCTATTACCAAAATCGGTCCCACCGAGTTTGTGTAATCGGTCTCACCGAGATTACTTTATGCCCTAACCCTAATGGAATCGGTCCCACCGAGTTGACATGTCGGTCCCACCGAAAATCCTAACGTTCACATTTTGAACTAAATCGGTCTGATCGAGTTTTATAATTCAGTCCCACCGAGTTTGGTGATTTGTGTGTAACAGTTAGATTTTCGTGTGGAGGCTATATATACCCCTCCACCCACTCTTCATTCATGGAGAGAGCCATCAGAACATGCCTACACTTCCAACATAAATTTTCCGAGAGAGAACCACCTACACTTGTGTTGAGGTCAAGATATTCCATTCCAACCACATAAATCTTGATCTCTAGCCTTCCCCAAGTTGCTTTCCACTCAAATCATCTTTCTGCCAAATCCAATCCTATGAGAGAGTTGAGTGTTGGGGAGACTATCATTTGAAGCACAAGAGCAAGGAGTTCATCATCAACACACCATCTATTACCTTTTGGAGAGTGGTGTCTCCTAGATTGTGGAGTTGAACCAAGGAGTTTGTACGGGCAAGGAGATCGCCTACTTCATGAAGATCTACCCTAGTGAGGCAAGTCCTTCGTGGGCGATGGCCATGGTGGGATAGACAACATTGCTTCTTCGTGGACCCTTCGTGGGTGGAGCCCTCTGTGGACTCGCGCAACCGTTACCCTTCATGGGTTGAAGTCTCCATCAATGTGGATGTATGATAGCACCACCTATCGGAACCACGCCAAAAATCTCCGTGTCTACATTGCGTTTGCTCCCTCCAAACTCCTCCCTTTACCTTCATATGCAATTGTTTTACATTCCGCTGCCATACTCTTAGAATTGCACGTGTAGGTTGATTACTTGATTTGTGCTAAGTTGCTAAAATCTGCCAAGACTTAAAATTGGGAAAAGGCTAGATTTTTATTTGGTCAAGTAGTCTAATCACTCCCCTCTAGACGTACTTTCGATCCTATAAGTGGTATCCGAGCTTTGGTCTCCATTTGCTTTGATTTCCATAGCTTTTGGTGATCATAGCCTTGGTTTCATAACCTAGGAGAGTATGACATCTAGTGAGGGAAATTACCACCGTAGAGGTCCTAACTTTGATGGTACTAATTTTGCTAGTTGGAAGCATAAGATGAAAATGCATATTCTTGGACATAACCCCGCCGTTTGGGCTATTGTGTGTATTGGCTTGCACGGTGAACTCTTTGATGGAAGAGAACCGAACCATGAAGCTACCGTGGAAGAGTTGAAGATTCTGCAATACAATGCTCAAGCTTGTGATATTCTCTTCAACGGATTGTGCCCCGAAGAATTCAACAAAATCAGCCGTCTTGAGAATGCAAAGGAAATTTGGGATACTTTGATTGATATGCATGAAGGTACCGACTCCGTCAAGGAATCCAAATTGGATGTGCTTCAAAGTCAACTTGACATGTTCAAAATGAAGGATGGTGAAGGTGTCGCTGAAATGTACTCTAGGCTTGCTCTCATCACAAATGAGATTGTCAGCTTAGGAAGTGAAGAGATGACCGATAGATTCATCATCAAGAAGATCCTAAGAGCCTTGGATGGAAAATATGATACCTTGTGCACATTGATCCAAATGATGCCCAATTACAAAGATCTCAAGCCAACGGAAGTCATTGGAAGAATTGTTGCTCATGAGATGTCACTCAAGGATAAGGAAGAGCTTCACAACAAGTCAAGTGGTGCTTACAAAGTCTCATGTGATGCTCCCACATCATCAAGTGAGAAACAAACCTTCAACGAAGAATTGAGCCTAATGGTGAAGAAGTTCAACAAGTTCTACAAGAGTAGAAACAAGGAAAGAAGTTCCAAGTCAAGGTCCTACAATGACAAAAGATCTTTAAGTCGTGAACGAAATTGCAACAATTGTGGAAGACCCGAACACTATTCCAATGAGTGTACGACTCCCTACAAATGAAGAGAAGATTCTCCTAAAAGAAGAAATAGAAGAGAAGACACCTCCAAGAGAGAAGGAGTAGAGATGACCATTATGAACGAAGAACATCATGAAGAAGCAAGGTTTCGGAAAGGAAGGACAAATCATCAAAGAGCTACACAAAACGAAGACATCAAGCTCATGTTGGTGAATGGGTATCCGGCTCCGACTCTGACGATCACTCCGAAAGAAGTTATCACTCCTACTCCGAATATACTCAAGATGAAGGTGCTGCCGGTCTAGCACTTGTGTCAACCAACTCCTACGACATATTTGATTCACCAAATGAAGGAATTGGAAGATTCTTCATGGCTAAAGGTCCAAAGGTATCACACCTCGAGTATGTTGATTTTAATAGTGATGAAGATGATTTGCTAGGTGATGATGATTTACTTGTTGTCAACTCTAGTTACGAAAACTGTGATGAACTTGCTATTAATCATGCTAATCAAGATAAAACGAATGACAATGATAAGAAGGAGATTAAGCGTCTAACTAAAGAACTAAACACTCTTAAATTAGCTCATGAAACTACCTTGGAAGATCATCAAGAACTTTTAAAGACTCATGAAAAGCTCAACCTTGAGCAAGAGCATGAGTTCTTCAAGGCAATCAATGATGATCTTCGCAAGAAAAGTTCTTCTTATATTGCCAAACGTTTACTCTTGTCTACTTACATGCCACAAGTTAAATCTAGCAACAAGAACAAGGAAGGTTCTTCCTCTAGTAGTAACAACAATCATGCTAAATCCAACGTTATTGCTTCTAGTAGTTCTCTTGATTCCACTAATGATTCTCTTAGCCAAGTTACACTTGAGCAAGAAAACAACTTATTGAAGGGAATTATAGAGAAAGGTGTTTACAAGAGTCTTGCCGAAAGTAAGCAATTTGAGGAAATTGTACGCAAGCATGGAAGACACCGGAACAATCAAGGTATTGGTTTTGAACGAAAGTTCAATGCCAATGGAGTTGAGTGGGAAGAAGATCAATACCCCAAGACAAAGTTTGTTCCTCAACAAGAGAAGTATGATCCTACTGCTTTCCAAGGAACACAAGCTCAAGATGATCTTCCACCACAAGACCACAAGCTAAAAGGCAAGGACAAGCTTCAAGAGGAGATTGATGCATTTGAAGAAGCACCTAAGGCCTTGGTCAAGTGGGTTCCCAAGACTACATCAAGTTCCACTTCATTAAGTATGACTACAACTCCAAGGATTCCCATCAAGATGGTGTGGATCCCTAAGAAGAAGAACTAGAGAGTTCTTGAGGGTGACTCCGCCAACATACTTTACTCTTACCATTTTGGCATGGACAAGTGCAAACAACTTCCATATCTTGCACTAGTTCAAGGAGTCACAAACCCTCTTCACTACAAAAAAAGACACACCTGTGACATTTTGGGCCGAACGAATTTTTTTCTGTCATACATATGACACTTCTATGACGATAATTGTCAAAAAAACCCGGTATCATCATAGATGTGGTGGGCTCCTACTTCTATGACAAAAAATCATGACAGAAATGGGCTTTTCATCCTGGGCGGGCCGGAGACGCAGCTGCATGACATTCTTTGGGCCGTCCATGACGGAAAAAACCGTGGTAGAAGCGAGGGCGAGGAAAATTTCGGGGAGTTACCGGTTACGGTGGGAGGTCAGGGGCCGAGCGATGCGCGTTTCTCTCATACATGTATGCGTGTGTGTGTGAGGCGTTGGCTCTAACTGAACCCGAGCGAGGCGTTGGGCTCTAACTGAACCCGAGTGATTGCACTACAGGCTACGTGTTACTGAACCGGAGCGATCGATCTATGGCTGTTAACTGAACCCGCTCGAGCGATTCCTTCGCTACTACTGCTAACTGAAGCCGATCGATGCTGC
>NC_041382.1:535299251-535322917 GCF_002162155.2 Triticum dicoccoides | reverse complement strand
GGTTGGATGAACAGTTTGCGGTGGCGTTGCCTCTGGATGAACATGACCCTGTGGTGTGGAGGGCTGGATGAAAAGTAGACGGTGGAGGGGTGCCCATGGAGGTGTGGTTGAACAGGACTGTCGGTGTCAAAACCGGTGGATCTCGGGTAGGGGGTCCCAAACTGTGCGTCTAAGGCGGATGGTAACAGGAGGCATGGGACACGATGTTTTACCCAGGTTCGGTCCCTCTTGATGGAGGTAAAACCCTACGTCCTGCTTGATTAATATTGATGATATGGGTAGTACCAGAGTAGATCTACCACGAGATCAGAGAGGCTAAACCCTAGAAGCTAGCCTATGGTATGATTGTATGTTATTGTGTCCTACAGACTAAAACCCTCCGGCTTATATAGACACCGGGGAGGGTTAGGGTTACACAAGGTCGGTTACAAAAGAGGAGATATCCATATCCGTACTGCCTAGCTTGCCGTCCACGCCAAGTAGAGTCCCATCCGGACATGAGACGAAGTCTTCAGTCTTGTATCTTCATAGTCCATCAATCCGGCCAAAGGATATAATCCGGCTGTCCGGAGACCCTTAATCCCGGACTCCCTTAGTAGCCCCTGAACCAGGCTTTAATGACGATGAGTCTGGCGTGCAGTGTTGTCTTCGGCATTGCAAGGCGGGTTCCTCCTCCGAACATATCACAAAAGAGTTTGAATACCAGGACAGTGTCTGACCCTGCAAAATAAATTCCACATACCACCGTAGAGAGAATAATATTTCCACAAATCTTAATCTTCTGACACGCTTTGGCAACATGACGTCAGGCCATAGCTCGGTGATTATTCGAACCGTTTTTCTTCAACCAGCTCCACACATAACGCGAGGCGGTTTCTTGACACGTCTTGTCAAAGCAGAGATCGTGTTCCCCTAATTACGGGATTCTCATCAATACGGTCGTGGGTAACCCAACCGTGCCCAGGACTCCTAGATTCTAGGCAAGTCCCAAACGGCCACTAGGAGGACGCTTGATATTCACCCTCATTATAAAGGGACAAGGCTTTTACTTTTTTCCCTCCCGTGCTCAATTGAATCCTTCCCCTGCCTCGAGTTCTAACACCCAAAGCTTAGGTCAGGTGCTTCGAACCTTCAATCATGTCCGGATCCAGCCTTCAAGGCCGGTGGCTGCCCTCCTCCGTTACGGAAGAGGTTATCAAGAAGTTGAGGGAGGCCAGATACCTGACCACTGAGGTTTCGCATCGGCTGCCTGCCCGAGGGCAGGTCGTCCCTACTCCCGAACCCAACGAGAATGTTGTGTTCATCTCCCACTTCCTCCAAGGCCTAGGCCTCACCCTGGATCCCTTTGTTAGGGGTTTGATGTTCTATTACGGTCTAGATTTCCAGGATCTAGCCCCGGACTCCTTTCTCCACATCTCGGCATTTATTGTCGTATGTGAGGCCTTCCTCCGCATTATCCCGCACTTCGGCCTGTGGCTCAAGACCTTTGACGTGAAGTCGAAGATGGTCGAGGGGCAACACATAGCGTGCGGAGGCGCATTAATAAGTAAAATCGCAGGAGCTCCATGGCCAAAGGGTTCCTTTCCAGAGGTGTTCGGATTATGGCAGCGGGAGTGGTTTTACATCACAGCTCCCAGAAGTGCCAAGTGGGTGGCTGCTCCTGTTTTCCGCTCGGGCCCTCCACCACAACTAATGTCATGGATTAGCAGAGGGCTGAGCTGGGGTCCAGCCAAGGACGTGCCTGTACTGCAGAGCCGCATTCAAGATCTCTTCGAAGGAGATTTCAGTCTGGTTATGGTGGTGCAAGTCATGCTGGTTCGACGAATCCAGCCATGCAAACGCCGGCCCCTCCTTATGTGGGAGTTCAACCCAGAAGGGACGTGCACTATTCAGAATTTCCTCGGCCTAACGCACGAGGAGATGTACAAATCATTCTTCGGACCCCAAATAGAGTGTCCGGATACTACCGAGGACGTGGGCCTGAGCAGCAACCGTACCGCCGACCAAGTAAGTAATCCTCTAGCCGAACACACCGTCTTTCATTTACCATGACGTCATTCTGAAAAATCGATCTTTGACCAGGACTGGCTAACAAAGGCGAAGATGATTTGATGTTCGGCCCCCCTTCTTGAGGGTTTGGAGAATCCGGTACTGGAAAAGATGCTCGAGCTAGCACCTTGCCCGGAGCCCTCCAAGGAAGATAAAGGGGGAATAATGAGGTCGAAAGCAGGCCCCCATCGCTACCAATTCCAACCGAGGGAATGAGCGCCTCCATGAAGGAGGATAACCAAGGGGAAGAATCTGACATTTTCTCGCTTCGGGGAAGGAAGAGGACTGCCTCTGAAGATCCGAAAACCAAGGCTTCCAAACAGGAGAAGAAGTCTCCACCAGAGGGTCCTACCTCGGAGGGTTCTTTTGCTGCACAAAGTCCGCGCGAGGATCAGCCCTCCAACGAGCTGTAAGTAATCGAAAAGTACTTTAATAGTGGAGATATATTACCTTACCTTTGAGGAAAATAACCGAAGCGTTTATCTTGCAGTTCGGATCTTAGCCCTTCTCAGCAGAGCTCGTCTTTGGGGGATCTTCTTCCGGAGATGATGGAGAGCGAAACCCCTCCCCTACTCGAGAAGTGGGCGACCTTGAAGTGTCGTGATGGAGGGCCTCTCCGGATCCCGTGAGTCTAGAAGATAATCCTATAGTCACCCAAAGTCCCCAGCATCCGACTCTTGAAGAGAGCAAACAAAAGAGTCCGGCACCGTCTGGTATGCGGTCGGACGTACTGAGGGAGCTGTTGGAGCGAGCGGCCATCTCAGAAGAACACTGTACGTTGATGGGTACAGTGATGGAAAGAATTTCGTCCGCCGAAAGCGGATTGCATGAAGCCTTTATGAGTCTACTGACGGGCTTTGAGGTACGTGAAATGATATACATGTGTCATAGTACCGCACATTTTTAGGTGTGCCCTGTGTAGATAGTCGCCCCTGAGACTCTGGTTGTCGCCGAGAACGGTGGCAAATAGAGGATCGTAGTCCCGGGTAATAACCATACCGCTTTTATGTGCAGGTGGTGGAAGGTCCGGTGGCTAGCCGGACTAATGAGTTTGCCAAACTAAAGCTGCAACTGGATGCGACAGATGCCGACATCGAGCTTGTTAACAAGCGGCTTGACGAGGCACAGGGTAAGTGATGTTTTCTGGCGAATGTCACATAGGAAGAGCAGCGTAATGCCAGTATCTTTAATATGTTGTGACTGCAGATGGAGCTGCCACCGTGGAGACCCTTCGGGCGGAACTTGCCCGAGCCAAGGAACAAGCAAGAATTAGTAATGCGGCCGCTTTAAAGGCGGCCGAAGAGTTAAGAGCCGAAAAGGCTGCACATTGCGAGAGCAAAGATAAAATGGCCAAGATGGTTGTAAAGTTAAGAGACACTGCCGACCGTTGCCAGTTCCTTGAATAAGAGAATCGTGCGAAGGCGACGGGCCTCGAAAAGGCCACGATGGCGGCCAAAGACACCCGCTCTACTATGAGGGCAAGGAAGGAAGAGCTGCGTGAAGCTGGTGATATTGTGGCTGGAAGCCCTTTTTGCTGCGGAGGAAGTTCGGAGATCCGCGGTATGCCCCTCTAGATCGGCTGTGGAGTTCGGCAGACGCATATATGGACTTGGCGGTGAGCGATGTCGATGCGGCTGAATACTTCCAAGATCAAACAGATCGTGAAGTGGACAAGCTGTTCTGGTCGCAATTTAACGTTCCAGAGCGTCCGCTTCCCTTGACTGATCAGCTAGCCGAATGGGCCGAACTCAATAGATTGTCCAGACTCTCTATGAGGTCCATCGTAGATCATCTGTGGCCGGAAAAACCGAAGCCGAATAGCTATTTCAGCTTAGTGCAGCAGTTCCTTGGAGCGGTGCCGCGCATCAATGCGATGAAGAGGTCGATGTGTATAGAAGGCTCGTGGATGGCCCTTGCCCGTGTCAAAGCATACTGGGCAGAGATTGATGCTACCACTATTGCGGCGCAGGGTTCGGCCATAGGCCGAGTGGCTGCCGAGCACTATTTCGAAGAAGTTCTCGAGGGTACTCGTTTGATAGAGGCCCAGTGCTCGAAGAATATTATGTTTGAGTGACATGCATTCCCATTGTAAACACAATGTTTTTATGAAATTTATTAAGGTTGTATTTATACTTTTGCCTGGAAGTAATATGATGCCTCCTGTGCGGCCGTTTATGTATATATATATAACCTGAAAGATTGCAGTCGTCGGCTGCAACCCCCACACATATAATGCGGAGGTGTTCACAAAAGACGCGTATTCACACTTAACCCAACGTCTTGGTCCTATTAAGGAGGTGATAGCGCAGTGAACGAGGCAACCGGTCTATAATGCTATAACACTTTCACTTAGCCATAGGAGTTTGACGGTGGGGCTACTATATAGCCCCTGGTGGCTCCGCACTCTCCCGAATTCGGGGTGCGTACATGCCTGGCCGGGAAACGGCCCTTCGTTAAGGCGGAGGAATTCTAACATTCCGATAGGTCATCGAGTGGTTGACCAGTCTCACGCTATATCATGATAGTCAGTTTTCGGCTTTCTCTACTGAGGTGCTTGTCCGGATGAATCGCGGCACAATCGCAGTAGTTCTCCTGGTGCCGCCTTAGCCGATAGAGCGGAACGTAAGGCAGCAAAACACAGGAGCTGGGCAAACCCAACATTTGACCAAAGACATGATTCGGAGCTGATGCATATAAGGCCAAACTCGCGACACCGAACACTCCCTAAGGTATTCGGTCTTTATGGTATAAACCGGGCCTAAACAGTGCCCTTTGTAAGAAGCCCCTGGTGTCCAGGTACGTGCATTATTCTGACGTGGCCACATGCCAAGACATCAGCATCCTTCTCAATTGTACTGAGAATCCGAGGGATGTGTATCAACAAGAGACAGTAAAAAAGGTTTACGCAGGGTCTTAATCTAAAAAGAATCCTTGGAACGGGTCCCTGCTGCACGTCTGCGCCTGTGTCTCTGTTGTGCCATATACTGGACGGGTGTAGCACGATGGTCATCTGTAAAAGAGAGAAACTTAGGTGAAAAGTTGTCGTGCAAAAAGGTAGGTTTAAAGAAACTATGTACAATTCAAGATGAGTAAAACTTGCCACTTGTCTGCATGCGTTGAGCCCCTTGTATTTGTGATAGGGGTGTGGCCATCAAACCTGTATGAATTACATATAGCTACGCCGGACTCTTCTAACCATGTCCGTGGTCTTGACAACCTATCAAATGATTTAGTTGGTGAGGCCGTTTTTAGTGTGCGGCTACCAAGGCAGTCGCACTCTCTTCGGCGCGCAAGGATCGCTCAATATTTCCATTCACTGTAATGATGCCACGTGGACCGAGCATCTTAAGCGTGAGGGAAGCGTAATGCGGTATTGCATTAAAGCAAGCGAAAGCTTCGCGTCCAAGTAGTGCTTGATAGCCACTTTGGAACGGAGCAATGTGGAATGTTAAATTTTCGCTACGGAAGTTATCGAGGAAGCCGAATATAACCTCTAGTAGCAGGGAGCCCGTGCAATGAGCCCCTGGGCCTGGCGTTACTCCTTTAAAGGTAGTATTGCTGTGGCAAATTTTCGTTGGGTCTATCCCCATTTTGCGGATTGTGTCCTGATATATTAGGTTTATACTGCTGCCGCCGTCCATCAGGAGTTGTGTGAAATGCTATCCGTCAATTATTGGGTCTAATACCAAGGCAGCCCATCCTGCACGCCGGATACTTGCTGAGTAATACCGATGGTCGAAAGTGATCGGTTGGGACGACCAGTGGCAGTGTTGGAAATATGCCCTAGAGGCAATAATAAATTGTTTATTATTATATTTCCTTGTTCATGATAATCGTTTATTATCCATGCTAGAATTGTATTGATAGGAAACTCAGATACATGTGTGGATACATAGACAACACCATGTCCCTAGTAAGCCTCTAGTTAACTAGCTCGTTGATCAATAGATGGTTACAGTTTCCTGACCATGGACATTGGATGTTGTTGATAACGGGATCACATCATTAGGAGAATGATGTGATGGACAAGACCCAATCCTAAGCCTAGCACAAAGATCATGTAGTTCGTATGCTAAAGCTTTTCTAAATGTCAAGTATCATTTCCTTAGACCATGAGATTGTGCAACTCCCGGATACCGTAGGAATGCTTTGGGTGTGCCAAATGTCACAACGTAACTGGGTGGCTATAAAGGTGCACTACGGGTATCTCCGAAAGTGTCTGTTGGGTTGGCACGAATCGAGACTGGGATTTGTCACTCCGTGTGACGGAGAGGTATCTCTGGGCCCACTCGATAGGACATCATCATAATGTGCACAATATGACCAAGGAGTTGATCACGGAACGAGTAAAGAGACTTGCCGGTAACAAGATTGAACAAGGTATTGGATATCGACGATCGAATCTCGGGCAAGTACGATACGGCTGGACAAAGGGAATTGAATACGGGATTGATTGAATCCTCGACATCGTGGTTCATCCGACGAGATCATCATGGAACATGTGGGAGCCAACATGGGTATCCAGATCCCGCTGTTGGTTATTGACCGGAGAGTCGTCTCGGTCATGTCTGCATGTCTCCCGAACCCGTAGGGTCTACACACTTAAGGTTCGGTGACGCTAGGGTTGTAGAGATATTAGTATGCAGTAACCCAAAAGTTGTTCGGAGTCCCGGATGAGATCCCGGACGTCACGAGGAGTTTCAGAATGGTCCGGAGGTAAAGATTTATATATGGGAAGTCCTATTTTGGCCACCGGAAAATGTTCGCGATTTTTCGGTATTGTACCGGGAAGGTTCTAGAAGGTTCTGGAGTGGGGCCCACCTGCATGGGGGACCCACATGAACGTGGGTAGTGGGGGTAAGGCCCCACACCCCTGGTCAAGGCGCACCAAGATCCCCCCTTAGAAGGAATGAGATCATATCCCGAAGGGATAAGATCAAGATCCCTAAAAAGGGGGGATAACAATCGGTGGGGAAGGGAAATGATGGGATTTCTTTCCCCCCACCTTTGCCAACGCCCCAATGGACTTGGAGGGCAGGAAACCAGCCCCCTCCACCCCTATATATAGTGGGGAGGCGCATGGGAGCCACACCCTAGCCCCTGGCGCCTCCCTCTCCCCTCGTAACACCTCTCCCTCTCGCTGAGCTTGGCAAAGCCCTGCCGAGATCCCCGCTGCTTCCACCACCACGCCGTCGTGCTGCTGGATCTCCATCAACCTCTCCTTCCCCCTTGCTGGATCAAGAAGGAGGAGACGTCTTCTCCAACCGTACGTGTGTTGAACACGGAGGTGCCGTCCGTTCGACGCTCGGTCATCGGTGATTTGGATCACGACGAGTACGACTCCATCAACCCCGTTCTCTTAAACGCTTCCGCTCGCGATCTACAAGGGTATGTAGATGCACTCCTCTCTCTCGTTGCTAGATGACTCCATAGATTGATCTTGGTGATGCGTAGAAAAATTTAAAATTCTGCTACGTTCCCCAACAGTGGTATCAGAGCTAGGTCTATGCGTAGTTTCTATGCACGAGTAGAACACAAAGTAGTTGTGGGCGTCGATTTTGTCAATTTACTTGCCGTTACTAGTCTTATCTTGATTCGGCGGCATCGTGGGATGAAGCGGCCCGGACCGACCTTACACGTACACTTACGTGAGACAGGTTCCACCGACTGACATGCACTAGTTGCATAAGGTGGCTAGAGGGTGTCCGTCTCTCCCACTTTAGTTGGATCGGATTCGATGAAAAGGGTCCTTATGATGGATAAATAGAAATTGGCATATCACGTTTTGGTTTTTGCGTAGGTAAGAAACGTTCTTGCTAAGAAACCTATAGCAGCCACGTAAAAATTTGCAACAACAATTAGAGGACGTCTAACTTGTTTTTGTAGCATATGTCGTGTGATGTGATATGGCCAAAAGGATGTGATGAATGATATATGTGATGTATGAGATTGATCATGTTCTTGGAATAGGAATCACGACTTGCATGTCGATGAGTATGACAACCGGTAGGAGCCATAGGAGTTGTCTTAATTTATTTATGACCTGCGTGTCAACATAAACGTCATGTATTTACTTTACTTTATTGCTAAACCGTTAGCCATAGTAGTAGAAGTAATAGATGACGAGACAACTTCATGAAGACACGATGATGGAGATCATGATGATGGAGATCATGGTGTCATGCCGGTGACGATGATGATCATGGCGCCCCGAAGATGGAGATCAAAAGGAGCAAAATGATATTGGCCATATCATGTCACTATTTGATTGCATGTGATGTTTATCATGTTTTACATCTTATTTGCTTAGAACGACGGTAGCTAAAGTAAGATGATCCCTCGCAATAATTTCAAGAAAAGTGTTCCCCCTAACTGTGCACCGTTGCAAAGGTTCGTTGTTTCGAAGCACCACGTGATGATCGGGTGTGATAGATTCTAACGTTCGAATACAACGGGTGTAAGCCAGATTTACACATGCAATACACTTAGGTTGACTTGACGAGCCTAGCATGTATAGACATGGCCTCGGAACACGGAGGACCGAAAGGTCGAACATGAGTCGTATAGAAGATATGATCAACATGAAGATGTTCACCGATGATGACTAGTCTGTCTCACGTGATGATTGGACACGGCCTAGTTGACTCGGATCATGTATCACTTAGATGACTAGAGGGATGTCTATCTAAGTGGGAGTTCATTAAATAATCAGATGACCTTAATTATCATGAACATAGTCAAAAGGACTTTGCAAATTATGTCGTAGCTTACGCTTTAGTTCTACTGTTTTAGATATGTTCCTAGAGAAAATTTAGTTGAAAGTTGATAGTAGCAATTATGCGTGCTGGGTCCGTAAACAGAGGATTGTCCTCATTGCTGCGCAGAAGGATTATGTCCTTAATGCACCGCTCAGTGAGCTGACCCTCGAACGTCGGTTGTGGATGTTGCGAACATCTGACATACACGTTTTGATGACTACATGATAGTTCAGTGCGTAACACTAAATGGTTTAGAATTGAGGCACCAAAGACGTTTTTGAAACATCGCAGAACATATGACATGTTCCAAGGACTAAAATTGGGATTTCAGGCTAGTGCCCACGTCAAGAGGTATGAGACCTTTGACAAGTTTCTTAAGCCTGCACACTAAGGAGAAAAGCTCAATCATTGAGCATGTGCTCAGATTGTATGAGTACTAGAATCGCTTGAATCGAGTGGGAGTTGATCTTCCAGATGAGATAGTGATGGTTCTCCAAAGTCACTGCCACCAAGCTACTAGAGCTTCGTGATGAACTATAACATATCAGGGATAGATATGATGATCCTTGAGCTATTCGCGACACCGCGAAAGCAGAAATCAAATAGGAGCATCAATTGTTGATGGTTAGTAAAACCACTAGTTTCAAGAAGGGCAAGGGCAAGAAAGGGATACTTCATGAAACGACAAATCAGTTGCCGCTCTAGTGAAGAAACCCAAAGTTGAACCCAAGCCCGAGACTAAGTGCTTCTGTAATAAGGGGAACGGTCACTGAAGCAGAACCACCCTAGATACTTGGTAGATGAGAAGGATGGCAAGGTTGAAAGAAGTATGTATTGGACATACATTATATTAAATGTGTACTTTACTAGTATTCCTAGTAGCAGCAGGGTATTAAATACCGGTTCGGTTCCTAAGTGTTGGTAACTCGAAATGAAAGGCTACGGAATAAACAGAGACTAGTCAAAGGTGAGACGATGATATGTGTTGGAAGTGTTTCCAAGGTTGATGTGATCAAGCATCGCACGCTCTGTTTACCATCAGGATTGGTGTTAAACCTAAATAATTGTTATTTGGTGTTTGCGTTGAGCATAGACATGATTGGATTATGTTTATCACAATACGGTTATTCATTTAAGGAGAATAATGGTTACTCTGTTTATTTGAATAATACCTTCAATGGTCTTGCACCTAAAATGAATGGTTTATCGAATCCCGATCGTAGTGATACACATGTTCATGCCAAAAGATATAAGATAGTAACGATAGTACCACATACTTGTGGCACTGCAATTTTAGTCACAATGGTATAAAACGCATGAAGAAGCTCCATGTTGATGGATCTTTGGACTCGCTTGATTTTGAATCACTTGAGACATGGAAATCATACCACATGAGCAAGATGGCTGAAATGCCTCGTTTTCAGTAAGATGGAACAAGAAAGCAACTTGTTGGAAGTAATACATATTGATGTGTGCAGTCCAATGAGTGCTGAGGCATGTAGTGGATATCGTTATATTCTTACTTCACAGATGATTTGAGTAGATGCTAAGTATATTTACTTGATGAATCACGAGTCTGAATTATTGAAAGGTTCAAGTAATTTCAGGGTGAAGTTGAAGATCGTCGTGACAAGAGGATAAAGTATCTATGATATGATCATAGAGATGAATATCTGAATTACGAGTTTGGCACAGAATTAAGACATTGTGGAAATTGTTTCACAACTAATACAGCCTGGAACACCATATAGTGTGATGGTGTGTCCGAACATCATAACTGCACCCTATTGGATATGATGCATACCATGATGTCTCTTATCAAATTACCACGATAGTTTATGGGTTAGGCATTAGAGACAACCACATTCACTTTAAATAGGGCACCACGTAATTCCGATGAGATGACACCGTATGAACTATGGTTTAGAGAAACCTAAGCTGTCATTTCTTAAAAGCTTGGGGCTGCAACGCTTATGTGAAAAAGTTTCAGGCTGATAAGCTCGAACCCAAAGCGGATAAATGCATCTTCATAGAGTACCCAAAATAGTTGGGTATACCTCCTGTCTCAGATCCGAAAGCAATAGGGATTGTTTCTAGAATCGGGTCCTTTCTCGAGGAAAAGTTTCTCTCGAAAGAATTGAGTGGGAGGATGGTGTAGACTTGATGAGGTTATTGAACCGTCACTTCAACCAGTGTATAGTAGGGCACAGGGAGTTGTTCCTGTGGCACCTACACCAATTGAAGTGGAAGCTTATGATAGTGATCATGAAACTTCGGATCAAGTCACTACCAAACCTCGTAGGACGACAAGGATGCGTACTACTTCAGAGTGGTACGTAATCCTGTCTTGGAAGTCATGTTGCTAGACAACAATGAACCTACGAGCTATGGAGAAGCGATGGTGGGCCCGGATTCTGAAAATTGGCTCGTGGCCATAAAATCAGAGAGAGGATCCATGTATGAAAACAAAGTGTAGACTTTGGAAGAACTTCTTGATGGTCATAAGGCTGTTGGGTACATATGGATTTTAAAAGAAAGACGGATAATGGTGGTAAGTATCACCATTAAGAAAGCTCGACTTGTCGTTAAGATGTTTTCCGACAAGTTCAAGGAGTTGACTACGATGAGACTTTCTCACTCGTAGTGATGCTAAGAGTCTGTTGGAATTATGTTAGCATTTACTGCATTGTTTATGAAATCTTGCAGATACGATGTCAAAATATTGTTTCCTTGACGATTTCCTTGAGGAAAGGTTGTATGTGATACAACCAGAAGGTTTTGTCAGTCCTGAAAAATGCTAACAAGTATGCAAAGCTCCAGCAATCCTTCTAAGGACTGGAGTAAGCATCTCGGAGTTGGAATGTACACTTTGATGAGATGATCTAAGCTTTTGGGTTTATACAAAGTTTATGAGAAACTTGTATTTCCAAAGAAGTGAGTGGGAGCACTATAGAATTTCTGATGAGTATATGTTGTAGACATATTGTTGATCAGAAATGATGTAGAATTTCTGGAAAGCATATAGGGTTATTTGAAAAGTGTTTTTCAATGGAAAACCTAGATTAAGCTACTTGAACATTAAGCATCAAGATCTATAAGGATAGATCAAAATGCTTAATGGTACTTTCAAATGAGCACATACCTTGACATGATCTTGAAGGTGTTCAAGATGGATCAGTCAAAGAAGGAGTTCTTGCCTGAGTTGTAAGGTATGAAGTTATGAAGATAAAGCTCGACCACGGCAGGAGAAAGAGGAAGGACAAAGGTCGTCCCCTATGCTTTTGTCATAGGCTCTATACGGTATGCCATGCTGAGTACCACACCTGATGTGTGCCTTGCCACATGTCTGGCAAGAGGGTACAAAGGTGATCTAGGAGTAGATCACCAGATAGCGGTCAAAATTATTCTTAGAGGAATAAGGATATGTTTCTCGGTTATGGAGGTGATAAAGAGTTCGACGTAAAGAGTTACATCGATGCAAGCTTAACACCTATCCGGATAGCTCTGAGTAGAGATACCGGATACGTATAATGGAGCAACAATTTAGAATAGCTCCAAGTAGAACAGTTATTTGAAATGGCTCCAAATATAGCGTAGAGATTTGCGAAGTACATACGGATCTAAATGTTGCAGACCCGTTGACTAAAACCTCTCTCACAAGCATAACATGATCAAACCCAGAACTCATTGAGTGTTAATCACATAGTGATGTGAACTAGATTATTGACTCTAGTAAACTCTTTGGATGTTGGTCACATGGCGATGTGACCTGTGAGTGTTAATCACATGGCGATGTGAACTAGATTATTGACTCTAGTGCAAGTGGGAGACTGTTGGAAATATGCCCTAGAGGCAATAATAAATTGGTTATTATTATATTTCCTTGTTCATGATAATCGTTTATTATCCATGCTAGAATTGTATTGATAGGAAACTCAAATACATGTGTGGATACATAGACAACACCATGTCCCTAGTAAGCCTCTAGTTAACTAGCTCGTTGATCAATAGATGGTTATGGTTTCCTGACCATGGACATTGGATGTCGTTGATAACGGGATCACATCATTAGGAGAATGATGTGATGGACAAGACCCAATCCTAAGCCTAGCACAAAGATCGTGTAGTTCGTATGCTAAAGCTTTTCTAAATGTCCAGTATCATTTCCTTAGACCATGAGATTGTGCAACTCCCGGATACCGTAGGAATGCTTTGGGTGTGCCAAACGTCACAACGTAACTGGGTGGCTATAAAGGTGCACTACGGGTATCTCCGAAAGTGTCTGTTGGGTTGCCACGAATCGAGACTGGGATTTGTCACTCCGTGTGACGGAGAGGTATCTCTGGGCCCACTCGGTAGGACATCATCATAATGTGCACAATGTGACCAAGGAGTTGATCACGGGATGATGTGTTACAGAACGAGTAAAGATACTTGCCGGTAACAAGATTGAACAAGGTATCGGATACCGACGATCGAATCTCGGGCAAGTACAATACCGCTGGACAAAGGGAATTGAATACGGGATTGATTGAATCCTCGACATCGTGGTTCATCCGATGAGATCATCGTGGAACATGTGGGAGCCAACATGGGTATCCAGATCCTGCTGTTGGTTATTGACCGGAGAGTCGTCTCAGTCATGTTTGCATGTCTCCCGAACCCGTAGGGTCTACACACTTAAGGTTCGGTGACGCTAGGGTTGTAGAGATATTAGTATGCGGTAACCCGAAAGTTGTTCGGAGTCCCGGATGAGATCCCGGACGTGACGAGGAGTTCCGGAATGGTCCGGAGGTAAAGATTTATATATGGGAAGTCCTATTTTGGCCACCGGAAAATGTTCGGGATTTTTTGGTATTGTAACGGGAAGGTTCTAGAAGGTTCCGGAGTGGGGCCCACCTGCATGGGGGGACCCACATGAACGTGGGTAGTGGGGGCAAGGCCCCACACCCCTGGTCAAGGTGCACCAAGATCCCCCCTTAGAAGGAATAAGATCATATCCCGAAGGGATAAGATCAAGATCCCTAAAAAGGGGGGATAACAATCGGTGGGGAAGGGAAATGATGGGATTTCTTTCCCCCCACCTTTGCCAACGCCCCAATGGACTTGGAGGGCAAGAAACCAGCCCCTCCACCCCTATATATAGTGGGGAGGCACATGGGAGCCGCACCCTAGCCCCTGGCGCCTCCCTCTCCCCTCGTAACACCTCTCCCTCTCGCTGAGCTTGGCGAAGCCCTGCCGAGATCCCCGCTGCTTCCACCACCACGCCGTCGTGCTGCTGGATCTCCATCAACCTCTCCTTCCCCCTTGCTGGATCAAGAAGGAGGAGACGTCTTCCCCAACCGTACGTGTGTTGAACACGGAGGTGCCGTCCGTTCGGCGCTCGGTCATCGGTGATTTGGATCACGACGAGTACGACTCCATCAACCCCGTTCTCTTGAATGCTTCCGCTCGCGATCTACAAGGGTATGTAGATGCACTCCTCTCTCTCGTTGCTAGATGACTCCATAGATTGATCTTGGTGATGCATAGAAAATTTTAAAATTCTGCTACGTTCCCCAACAGGCAGGACTCCACGGTGATAGGCCCTTGGGCATATTTCTCTGGGAGTGCCGCTTTGTTTCTCCCCTTGATAATGTGTAACACGTTCACTGTTTTGACTTCTGGTGGAAATTTCTTTTGTTCCCCAGTGTCTTGCCTGAGAGGCTCATCCTCGTCTTCGCTTGGTGTATCCTCCCCCTTGTGTACGGCGTTGAGCTTGCCAGACTGCTTGAAGACCCAACATTCTCTGTGGGTATGATTTGCAGGTTTATCGGGGGTGCTATGGATCTGACATATTTGGTCCAAAATTTTGTTTAGGCTGGACAGTTCATCTCTGGCACCTTTAGAGGGTGGCTTTTGTTGACCTGGCCGAGAACTTCTGAATCCGGCGTTTACCGCCGTGCTCTTCGGGCTGTCTTCTTTATTCTGGCGCTTATTATTTTTGCTGCGCCGTGATTTCCCGTTTCCATCTCTAACTTTAGATGTACTGGGGTCGCTGGTGCTGCATCTAGCTAGCCAGCTATCCTCACCCGCATAAAAGAGGGTCATGAGGCTTGTTAATGCTGCCATTGTTCTCGGCTTTTCTTGGCCAAGGTGTCTGGCAAGCCATTCGTCGCGGATGCTATGCTTAAAAGCTGCCAAGGCTTCGGCGTCCGGATAGTTGACTATTTGGTTCTTTTTAGTAAGAAACCTATTCCAAAGCTTTCGGGCTGACTCTCCGGGCTGTTGAGTTATATGACTCAAAATCGTCCGCGTCCGGAGGTCGGACATAAGTCCCTTGAAAATTTGCCCGAAAAGCGTCTTCGAGCTCTTCCCAGCTTCCAATGGAGCTTTCGGGGAGGCTTTTAAGCCAGTGCCGAGCTGGCCCTTTGAATTTGAAGGGTAAATACTTAATGGCGTGGAGATCATCTCCTCGAGCCATATGGATATGGAGGATACAGTCCTCAATCCAGACCCCAGGGTCTGTTGTTCCGTCGCATGCCTCTATGTTTACGGGTTTGAATCCCTCTGGAAATTCATGGTCCAACACCTCATCGGTGAAACATAGGGGGTGTGCGGCACCCCTGTATCTGGGTGTACCACGTTGTTCGGATGTTTGTTGTGTTGCATCGTATGCTGGAGCGTGCTTGCGTGGTCCATAGATGGATCTGGTTGCGCCGTCCTTTTGATGCGAGCCCTCGCGTGGATCGCGTATTGGCTTATGTGCAGCGTTGTTTGCCGCTCTATGTTGGCCGTGAGGTCGTCTATCCGGCCAGATGGCCGTTTTAATTTTTGGTTGCGGGGGATCTAAGGCCTCCTCATCGAATTCAGGTAGCAACTTCCACTTCGGGTACCTCTTGGTGTGGCGATTACTGCCGTACTTCGCTGCTGAGTTGAGTACTTTACTCCATCTGATTCGGAGTGTGTCTTGCGCAGCCTTGAGCCTTTGCTTCTGCTTTTTTAGACTCCTCGCGGTGGCAACAAGCCTTTGACGGGCATTATGTTGCTCCGGGTGTCTGTCTGGTGTGATGTCATCCGAACTATTATCTTTGACACAGTCGGGTTGTTCGGTTTGATTCTCCATGTTGCCGTGGTCCGGCGATGGTTCACCCTGCTCTAACACTGGGTCTATATGATCGTTGTTTCTGCCGAGGCGTGATTTGGAGCGGCGCTTACGCCGCCGCTTTGACTGCTTCTCGAGGGGACAACCCTTCGTTGGGTCCTTCCGTTCCTTGTCGTCCTCGTCTTTTGGTGTGTCCACCATGTATTCGTCATGTGATGAAATGGGCATCCAGTGCCCTGTTGGCAGTGGTTCCTGTTCGTCTCCTGCATCGTCGTCCATACCGTCGATGTCTTCGGAGTCGGAGTCGAGCATGTCGGTTAAGTCACCGACAGTTCGGCTAGGACTCTCCTGACAAGGAGAGAGACTTTAATGAGTTCAGCATGTCGCCGAAGGGCGAGTGCTGAAAGATATCCGCGGAGGTAAACTCCATGATCGGCGCCCAACCGGATTCGATAGGAACGGGCGCAGGCGGTTCGGAGTCCGTGGCCGGAGAGGTATCCGGTAGTTTAACAACACGGCTCTCGTGAAGGGTAAGATCGATATTCGGCTCGATGGCCATTGGGGATGCGGCCTCTATGGCGGGGTCTATCCACCCGTCCATGGGAGGTGCACCTGGCTCCGAATTAAGGGTCGGAGCGGCTGCCGGTGTGATCTCTTGAACACTGTCCCATGGCAGAGCTAAATCGTACTCATCGTGACCGCGTGACGCACAAGGCAGAGGCTCGAATCCGTAGAAGATCAAGTCTCCGCGGATATCGGCCGTGTAGTTTAAGCTTCCAAACCTGACCTGGTGGCCAGGGGCGTAACTTTCGATCTGCTCCAGATGGCCAAGCGAGTTGGCCCGCAGTGCGAAGCCGCCGAACACAAAGATCTGTCCAGGGAGAAAAGTCTCACCCTAGACTGCATCGCTATCGATGATCGTAGGAGCCATCAAGCCTAGCGGCGACGACACAGAGGAACTCTCAATGAAAGCACCAATGTCGGTGTCAAAACCGGCGGATCTCGGGTAGGGGGTCCCAAACTGTGCGTCTAAGGCGGATGGTAACAGGAGGCAGGGGACACGATGTTTTACCCAGGTTCGGGCCCTCTTGATGGAGGTAAAACCCTACGTCCTGCTTGATTAATATTGATGATATGGGTAGTACAAGAGTAGATCTACCATGAGATCAGAGAGGCTAAACCCTAGAAGCTAGCCTATGGTATGATTGTATGTTATTGTGTCCTACGGACTAAAACCCTCCGGCTTATATAGACAACGGGGAGGGTTAGGGTTACACAAGGTCGGTTACAAAAGAGGAGATATCCATATCCGTACTGCCTAGCTTGCCTTCCACGCCAAGTAGAGTCCCATCCGGACACGAGACGAAGTCTTCAATCTTGTATCTTCATAGTCCATCAATCCGGCCAAAGGATATAATTCGGCTGTCCAGAGACCCCTAATCCCGGACTCCCTCAAGGACCCCGTGGTGTGGAGGGCTGGATGAACTGTAGACGGTGGAGGGGTGCTCGTGGAGGGGTGGTTGAATAGTAGCCGGTGGAGTAGCGCGCGGTGGAGGCTGGATGAACAGGAGCCCGTGGAGGCTGGAGGAGGTCGACGGTAGCCCGTGGAGGCTGGAGGAGGTCGACGGTGGAGATGAACAGTATCCCGTGGAGTCCCGTTTTGTGGTACGCCACACCCCTCCCGATGAACACGACCACGCATTACGTTCGTACCCAGCCAGTTGGCTCCCACGCGTTCCATTGCCTCCCGATGAACACGACCCATTCCGTTGCCTCCCCATGAACACGACGCATTTCGTTGCCTCCCTATGAACACGACGATGATGCTGTTTCTCCGTTCCAACCCAGCCATGTCAACGAGCCCTCGCCGTACGTATGCGCGAGTAGGCGTTCGAGACCCTGCCCGTATGTACACATACGTGGCCGTATTTTCTTTCTTGCACCCTGGCCGATGTACGTACGTGTACATGCTACGTGTGCTCCTCTACTATGACACGTGTGTGCCTCTACATCCACCAGTATATATGTACGTACACGTTCGCGACCAGAATGACAATGCTATGTACGCTCCGACCAGGTGGGTCCTGACTGTCAGGCACTTCCTTGCGTGCGAAGATGTAGCTAGTGGGTCCCAGCAGTCAGGGGGCAAATCATTTTTTTTGCTCGGGCGCACTTCCTTGCGTGCGAAGGTGTAGCTAGTGGGTCCCAGCAGTCAGGGGGGAAACGTTTTTTTGTGAAATACGGTGGCCCGTCCGGTGGGTCCCCGCTGTCAGGTGGAGGAATAATTATTTTACGCATAATAAGGAGGCACTTCCATGCTGCGGCCATGGACCCAGCTGTCAGCGTCTCAACGCACAGTACTCTTCCGATGGAAGTCGGTCGTTGACCACATTGACCACGCCGCGCTGAGAGCACCACAGCGGTGGACGACGCCGAGGCCTAGGAAGGGGACGACACGGAGGCAGGGAAGACTCGGTAGTTGTTTCCCATGCGGAGGGGAGTACGACTGTACGAGGGTTTACTGGTTCGTCTGCCGTCACCGGAGAATAACAACAAGTGATGGGAGTACGGTGGGGTGGTGAGGACTGCACGGCAGCACAGCCGGCCGCGGGGAGGAGGGAGCAGGCAGTCCCGCCGGCACTTGTTTGAGCGGCTGGAGCAGGAAGAGCAGATATTGAAGAAGCACGACGGCCCTTGGATGGACATCCAACAGTCAGCGTTTGTGTGTCAACCTTTTTTTAGGAAAGCCTCAAATCTGTGGAAAATAGCATACATCCCATCTGCCGTTATTTCTAATAATTTATAGCCCATTTGCTAATTCTTAAGGTTTTTTGGAGCCCATATTCTTTTTGTTAGCATTACAGCCCATATTGTGGCCACGGTTAGAAAATTATACGAAATTTTCCATATTTCGGTGCGGTCCGAACTGTTTTTAATCCCGAAATTTTGACTGACATTCAAACTGATTTTAAAAATAAATGTATATCAATATAAAATCCAAAAAATTCTCCACGCATAAAAATTAATGTAATTTAAAATCCTGAAATGAAAAAAAAGATATTTGAAACTAATTGCCGGTTTGATGTGTTTTAAAAATGTACAGCCCATTTCTCGTTACTGATGGGCCATTTTCTCGGCCAGCCGAATGAAAGCTCTCCTCGTCTTGAAAGATTTGCAGCCCAACAGGCCTGACAAAGCGACTTACTTGGCAAATCACAAAAAAACTGGGTTGTGGCCATGGACCCAACTGTCAGCCTCTCCATGTACAGTACTCTTCCGATGGAAGTCGTTCCTTGACCACGTTGACCACACCGCGCGGAGAGCACCACGGCGGTGGACGACGGCGAGACCTAGGAAGGGGACGACACGGAGCTGGGGATGACGCGGCAGTGGAAGCCCGCGCGGAGACGAGTACGAGGGTTCACTGGTTCGGCTGCGGTGTGAGGCTGCCGCCGCCGTAGGGCCTGGCCAGCAGTGGGAATAGTAGGGGCGGTGAGGCCTCTGCGGCAGCACAGCCGACCACGGGAGGCAGGAGCATGCGGCACGACCGGCGCTGCTTTGGGCGGCTGGAGCAAGAAGACCAGAGGTTGAAGAAGCACTACGGCCGTTGGATGGACATCGTACGGTCACTGGAGCTAGAATCGTTCATATTGACTAAGTTGACAAAGCCCTTCGTCCCTGTCAACTTAGTAGGCCCACAAGTCAGCCTCCCACCAAGGTGGGTCCTAGCTAGCCGGGGGAGTATTCATTTTTTTGTGCATAATAAGGAGGCACTTCCAGTGGGTCCGAGCTAACAGCAGGGGGAACATTTTTTCGCGAAATACGGTGGCCCGTCTGGTGGGTCCCAGCAGTCAGGGGGAAATGATTTTTTCGCAAAATACTAGTGGCCCGCTCGGTGGGTCCCCACTGTCAGGTGGAGGAATAATTATTTTCCGTGTAATAAGGAGGCACTTCCTTGCGGCTGCCGTGGACCCAGCTGTCAGCCTCTCCATGTACAGTACTCTTCCGATGGAAGTCGGCCGTTGACCACATTGACCACGCCGCGCTGAGAGCACCACGGCGGTGGACGACGATGATGCCTAGGAGGGGGACGACATGGAGCCGGGTAAGACGCGGCAGTGGATGCCCACGCGGAGAGGAGTATGAGTGTTCACTGGTTCGGCTGCGTTGTGAGGCTGCCGTCGCCGCAGAATAACAGGGGGTGTGGGTGAGTGGAGGGATGGCCTGGCCAGTGGTGGGAGTAGTATGGGGGCGGTGAGGCCTCCGCGGTAGCACAGCCGGCCATGGGAGGCAGGAGCAGGCGGCACGGTCGGCGCTGCTTTGGGCGGCTGGAGCAAGAAGACCAGAGGTTGAAGAAGCACTACGGCCATTGGATGGACATCATACGGTCACTGGAGTATTGACTAAGTTGACAAAGCCCTCCGTCCCCGTCAACTTAGTAGGCCCACAAGTCAGCCCAACAATATGGTGGGTCCTAGCTAGTAGGGGGTATTCATTTTTTTGGGTGTAATAAGGAGGCACTTCCTTGCGTGCAAAGATATAGCTGGTGGGTCCGACCTGTCAGCGGGGGGAACGTTTTTTTCGTGAAATACAGAGGCCCTTCCTGTGGGTCCTAGCTGTCAAGTGGAGGAATCATTATTTTGCACGTAATAAGGAGGCATTTCCTTGCGTGCGACCGTGGACCCAGCTGTCAGCCTCTCCACGTACAGTCCACTTCCGATGGATGTCGTTCATTGACCACGTTGACCAGGCCGTGCCGAGAGCACCAAGGCGGTGGACGACAGCGAGGCCTAGGAAGGGAACAACACGGAGCCAGGGAGTACTCGGTAGTTGTTTCCCACGCAGAGGAGTACGAGGGTTTACTGGTTCGTCTGCCGTGGCCGGAGAATACAAGCATGTGTGGGTGAGTAGAGGGATGGCTAGGCCAGCGATGGGAGTACGGTGGGGCCGTGAGGCCTGCACGGCAGCATAGCCAGCCGCGGGAGGAGGGAGCAGGCAGTCCCGCCGGTGCTTGTTTGAGCGGCTGGAGCATGAAGAGCAGAGATTGAAGAAGCACGACAACCGTTGGATGGACATCCAACAGTCACTGCTCTCGTGTGTTGACTAAGTTGATAGGGCGTTGCATGTGCGTCAACCTTTTTTTATGAAAGCATATGCGTCAACCTGTAGTAGGTGCACAAGTCTGCCTCAAATCTGTGGAAAACAACATACATCCCATCTGCCATTATTTCTGATAATGTACAACCCATTTGCTAATTCTTAAGAATTGTTTTGGAGCCCATCTTCTTTTTGTTAGCATTACACCCCATATTGTGGCCACGGTTCAAAAGTATATGAAATTTTGCATATTTCGGTGTGGTCAACTGTTTTTAATCTAAAAATATCGATTCACATTCAAACTATTTTGAAAAATAATTTATATAAATATAAAATCCAAATAATTGTCCACGCATAAAAATCAATGGAATTTAAGATCTTGTAATGAAAAAATGAAACTAATTCCCGGTTTGATGTGTTTTAAAAATGTACAGCCCATTTCTGGGCAAACTGAATGAAACTCTCCTCGTCTTGAAAGATTTGCAGCCCAGCAGGGCCGATAAAGCAAGTATGCCTTGTTTGGGTATTTCTTTAAAAAATAGAACTGGGCTAGCCATTTTCAGCAAGAAAAAAACACAGCTGGGCTCATGATGTGGTAAACATAAATAAAACCATGGCTAGACGGGCCACAGCCCCCGCACAGCCCCGTTGTTACCCTGATCCGTCGCTAAAACTAGTATAAATAACAACTGCTTGTTCCTAAAAAACTGCGCGACTTGCTGGGTCCCTGGTGTCAGCCGCTCGTAGTGTAATTCTCTCGTTTATTAACTACGTTGACAATGGCGTGAGCCCCAGATGTCCAACCATTAGGAGGAACCATATTTTTGGGCTTGTACTATAGAGGCACTTGCCTGCGTACTGCCATGACGCTGGTGGGTCCCTACTGTCATCCTCTCCACGTACAGTCATCTCCTTGTTCCTCTTGGTTGTTGACGATGTTGACAACACAAGAGGGCGGCGCACCACGCACGGCGAGCGAACCAAGGCCGCAAGGCAGAGGACGACGGCGAGGCCTCGGACGGAACGAACAGGAGCCGTTGAAGATGCGCCGGTCCAGTCGCAGGCGGAGGGGAGTACGAGGGTTGACTGGTTCGGGCGCGGGTGCGTGTTGGGGCTGTCGTCGCCGGAGAATAACAGGACGTGTGGGGGAATAGAGGGAGGGACTGGCCAACGTTGGAGGGTACATACGGTAGGGCGGCAGAGGCGCAGCCAGCCATGGGAGGCGGGAGCAGGCAGAGCCGATAGGGTGGTTTGGTTTGGGTGGCTGGAGGAAGAAGAAGACAAGAGATAGAAGATACACGACAGATGTTGGATGTCAATCCAACGGCTGGTAGGCAGAATCGTTTGTTGACTGGCTAGTAAGTCAACACCACCTTGGATAGGCTATTTCCTCGCGGGTTCCAAATGTCAGAACCCAAATCTGTCACGGTCATGCAGCCTTTCCTATGAAAATTTACAGCCCATTTGATGTGCTAGTTCGAAATAAGTTTGTGGGTGTTGGTGGGGGCTAATCACTTGGCTTTTGTAATGCACAGTGAGCTCAAGCAGCCGGCGAGAGTGATGTTATTTCCCTTGGTTGGGATTTGTTACAATATTTCACTCTAAATTAAACGAATGGCAAGCCATTTGCCTTGTTTCAAAGAAAATATTACAGTCACAACCAAGTTGAAAAGTGCAGGAACATCTAACTCCAGCTTACAAACTGTACAAAAGCACGAGGGTTAATTGTTCATCAGGTTTACAAAAAAACCAGATTGAAAAGGGCAACAACATCTAACTCCAGCACTATTTTCGGCAGTCACAGTCAAATGGATTGGTCAGGTCCATAGAATGAACATCCTGGGTCGTAAAATTTACTGGATTATGGCCACAATATGTTGTAAATAGAAGCCATGCATGTTTAGAAGCTCTTTTTCCCAACTGAAACTCCTTTTTTTGCTCTTCGACATACCCATCTGTCAATTCAGTAAATATATGAGCTTTTGAATTGATTTTACTATTTACTAGTGTGGATGGGCTATTTTGTCTTGGGCCCAGAGAAACAATTACTACTAGTACAGTGGAGACACTCTACAGCTACCTAGAAAAACAATTGCTACTAGTACAGTGGAGACACTCTACCGCTTCTGGCTCCTCCTAGGTCATTGAAACGTCTCCCTCTACTGAATGCCATTATACTTTTGTTCACCGACATGCGGGCCATGCAGCGCGCGGGCCCAAATGCCATCCACCAAATTAGAAGGCAGTATGCAGGCGGAGAGTCACCCCAGTCATAGAGCGACAGTAACGAGTCGTCGTATCACAAAACCCCACCTCCCCGCAGTCTAAGTTTGAAGGACGAACCAACCATAATTTCACTCTTTGCTGAATCCCCTTCTCCCTCACCATCTTCAAGAAAGGCAACACTCGCATCTGCCGCTGTTCTTCTCTCCGAACGAAGGGAAGGTAAGCGGATCCGTGATATTGGTATATTTTTGTTCAGAGAAAAAAAGAACTTTTGCAAAGCAGTAACCGATCCTCACTCTCTTTTTTGTTTCATTGTCATTGCGACTGTGTTTTCCTTTTAGTGGTCTCCTAGTATTCGTCAGTTTCATGATGGACCAAGGAGAACCTAGCAAAGATCTGCCGATATTGGAGCTGACGCGGGAGGCTGATCCCCACAAGACAGAGAGCTCCAA
>NC_041382.1:535288558-535298850 GCF_002162155.2 Triticum dicoccoides | reverse complement strand
GCCCAAGGTGATTTCCTTCTTTGCCGATCTCGATTGGGGTTTTTCATCTAAGTATGTGGTGATTTTTTTTAGAAAAGGAAGTATGTGGTGATTAATAATGCAAAATTTTATTAGCTTCGATGCCATGCTATACATAGTGGTTTAAATAACTTGTGTTTCTTATACTGAAAAGTAATTCAGAATTTGTTTCTGTTTCAATTAGAGCCCCGATGCAGACAAGGATTGTGTGGTTGTACATGTCACTCGCTATGAGGCGGACAACCTAAATATACGCACTGACAAAACAGAGTTCTTAGGCTGTTGGATCCAGGAAGCCATTTGCGGTTATACCAATGAAGAGTTGTATTCTAGCCTCACTGTTGTCAGGCGTGTTGTCCGGGGTGTACTGAAGCACAAGAAGTTCAAAGATACTCCTTCATTTGTGAGGCATACTGTTCTTGTCAAGCTTACGCAGGAAGATGACGTGGCATGCCTCCACAAACAAGTTTATCAGTGGCAAGGCCACAAGGTTGTCTTCATGAAGGTTCACATGATTGAGCTGTTGCGGGACGTCCTCAATGATGTTCATGGCAAGGTCCGTCTTGTGTCCAGCCCAAATTAGATCGAGGCATGAAATAGTTGCCCCAGCTAGTGTTTAATAGTAGTTTGGATTGTGTCTAATTATCCGAACCTTGCCTGTTATCGACCCCTCTGGGGCTAGTACTCTGTTTGAATCCGTCTATGGGAACTGCTGCTACTTTTGTGTGCCCGTGAATCATGTGAGAACCATCGTAATTGTTGCCGAGACAGATGCGTCCTCACTAGTTTTTTCATGAATATGGCATGGTAAGACATAAGTTGTCACGGTTTATCATACGAGCAGTGTGTGTTTTGATGAAATATAGCACTCGTTCGAGAACTGTGTGCCGACGTATACATAAGTACTTGTAAACACTGTTGGTGCTACCCCACTTGTAAGCAGTTGTGCAAAACACGGCACATTGGCTCGGCTTGCTTCAACACTAGGCTATCGACCAGCTAACAACCAACGATCTGCTGTCTGACATATAAGCAACTATGTATCTTGTTACAGTGGTTCATGCAGTTAATTGAGGCCACAATGTAATAAATTCCAAACGTTCACACGCTAGTTCAGCGCTCATGTGGAACACTCACATTAAACTAGTCTTCATAAAAAACTTGAAAAGCATAAGTTAAGCAATTTTATACATCTCAATGATTCATAGAACATAACAAACATATACTAGTTCACAACAAAAGACAAAGTTGTGAGAAGGTTTACAAATCAGGAAAAAAACAAGAAAGGCTTCTCTGAGCAAAGGGCCTCCCGGCAGGCTTAAATTTCCTGGAGTTCACTCTGGTTTTTTCTTGTTGCCACCATCCAGGGTTAGGTTCTCTCAATCCAGAATAACCAATTATAATTGTGGTCTCAGCTGGAATGCTGAACCGAACCATTCAGTGTACTGACTAGCTGAAATGCTTGTGCATTCCACTAAATTTAAGCACCGCTATTTGCAGAAATAAGCATACCACAATGCCTCTTGTCCGCGCACCTGTCCAAAAAACCGCCGTGCAGCTGTGCCAGCTAGTCCTCAGTCCATGGATGAACTGGTAGAAAGTGCATTCCGGACTAGGATGCAGTTGTTTTCGCTTGTCCCTGCACTACAATCAGGAAGTAAAACGTACGAATCAGCTTCTTTTAGATTGCGTTGGTCATTCTACCTTAGTTACTACCAATGTAGGGATACCTTGAAGACGGGAGGTTAGACAACGACAACAAGGGATAGCCATCTCATTTTGCGCAGTTGTACTAAAAAACTGAGGTGTGTGCTTTTGATTGCGCCGATAGAAACGATACGGAGGCAGACATCCCGAAACGATATGGAGACAGACATCCCTGTTTGCGCAAATATGAAATACGATTATTTAAACAGTGAAAGATATTACTACTTTCCCCCATTTCCTCTTCGAACCAAGTCCTAGATTCATGCTACAACTTTCCCACTTTCTTCCCTGTTTGAACCAATGCTTTGAGTCGACTGTATGAACTAGATTTACTTCTAATAATAGTAGAAGTCTAGGTGGCTTTGGAATAGCGGACGGAAGTAGAAAAGGATCCACACGAAGGGAGCTGGGGCAGTAGAGCAAGGCAGGTTTCGAAGGAATATATACTTGAGGGTCGTTGGCATGTGGCAAAGACGGCGTCGGGAGGCCGCATCTTGGCCACAATACCGCAGGGAGGAAGAAGGGGTCGGAGGCCCTCCCGAGCCAGCGCTCTCTCGGAGAGAACGACACGGCCGCCGATCGGGACGCGCGGGCAGCCGTTGGTCTCCTCCCTCGCCGACGACGACAGCATGAACGATGCACCTACACCCCTGCCCCGGTCGAGGTTGTCCGGCCGGATTTGTGACCAGCCGTGAGCTGAGAGAGAGTGTGTCCACCTATGTGTTGCTTAGATCTAGAGAGCATGAGAGAGTGAACGAGAGGAACCCTAGTAAAGCAAGCGCTAAGGCTCCGGCCGGATTTTATATATAGTGGAGTGAATTTATTGTACCAGCTTCAAAAAAATGCGCTCCTATGTGTACCCGCAAGTGGGTGTGAGAGAACTAGTGTGTGCGTGCACCGCTTTTCTTCGTGAGAGTAAAATATACTATGCCCAAAGAACGTTCGCCGCAAGAGTATTAGTATAAGTGTGTGACGTGTGAACTAAAATAAAATGTGCGCGCCGTATTTTGTTTTTTAGAAGTTCTAAGGGTAGGGTGTGAAGAGAACATATGTGCGTGACGTCTACCGGCAGATAGACGGTGGGTGCGATGTGTGAGTCTGCGAGAGGACTCGGGAGAGTCGTGACTCGTGAGGGTGCGTGTGCGTGAGAGAGAGGGGGGCACGTATGAATGCAATGCATGTGTCCATAAATCATTATCCGACAAACGTTCGCCACAAGCCTTTTCCTGACGAACGCCGTAAGAACCGTTAGATCGGCATCCGACGGTGTCAGTTTTTCCATGTCATTTAACAGAACAGCCACTCATCTTACACACAAATCTTCCACGTGAGTGTTAGCAACTGCCGTATGCTCCCTCCGTTCGGAAATGCAGTGCATATAGCTTTATTGAAAATTCGAACCTCGCAAACTTTTACCGAGTTTTGGTGGACCAAATTGCACTTGTAGAATACCACATATATATCATTTCATTCATGTTCGAGAGGTAACTATAAAGATGGGTGAGGAGTCTACAAAGAAAGACCATTGTATCGCCCGCAGCAATTTCAAGCATCCTTTAGTGTCGAGGAATATCATAGGAACTCTATATGATATGATTTTTATAGGATTTTTTCCTTTAGAGCCAATTGGTTCATAGGAATAGATTCATATACTCCACATTTCAAAGGAAATAAACATGATATCATTTCTATAGCTTTAGATCCACTTGGTTCATATGAATGGATTCCTATACTCCCTTAATTTCAAAGGGAAATAAACATTAGCGTATATTCAATAGAAAGGTTCCTATGATATGAACCAAATTACATATATTTTCTAATCCCTCCTTATATGAATTGAGATACATGTCATCTCTAGATTCAATAGAAAAGTTCCTATGATGAGAACCAAATGACATCTCTTTTCCAATCCCTATTCATAGGAATTGAGATGGTCCATGTCATCTCTTTCCCTACAACTTCCATGTATACATCTTCTATTCCTAAATAGATAGTACAACCCACTAGTAGCTTTTTTCCAAAACATGCAACTATGGCACAAGAACTATATAGTGTGCCAATAACTTTGAAAGATGGTCGCTGGATGAAGCTAACCCAACAGTGCAGAGATAGGCAAATCCGAGCACTACTGGCCGTTGGATATCATCAACATTCCACCAGATCTGCTACATGTACAATTTAGAAGACTCCATGGTTGAACTTAAGCATAATGCACAAACCTCAAAACACAAGCACTTCTCCTTTGTTCTAGAATCTTCTGTATCATAATTGATTGTTTTTTTCTAAATGAATTGCCATTATTTGTTTTTTACTTTATGATTTACAATGCACAACCCCATGAATCTTAACATTTTTATAAAACTAATTGATTTTGAATGAGATGAACTATAAGAACTAAACGAACATCTACATCATGCATATATGACTCAAAGCTTTACATGCTATAGTGTGTATTTATTCATAATTTGGTTTCGAAATCTCATGCGTTCAATACATGTGTACCTTACTAGTTTTGAGTAGAGTAGCAAATTTCACGCGGCGCCGGGTATATCAAAATGTAGGGCCCATGCATCATTGCCTTTCGGTCGAACCTACGTGCACAATTTTTTGTACGTACTATATCTCCACTAGTCCCCGAACCCAAAATGCTGCCTCATTCCTGTAAAACCAAGCGGCCCACACATATTTAAGGCGTTGACTCGAACCCGTTTACTACGACGTGGCCCGGCATGCCGTAGTACTCCTACAAACCCTACCGCCGGACTCATCATCGGTTTTCTTCAAGAGGACGAGGGAGAAGCCGAGTTGTAGTTGAGGCACTTTCAAAAAAAGGATCTATAGTGGAGACCCCTACCCTAGGGTGCCCTAGGTAGCTGCTGCATGCATCATTGTTTTCTCTTTTTTTATGCTCTTGCGCCCTAGAGTGAAATGATGCTTGCTTCATCCGTCCATCTTAATGCGGGAAAGGTGGGGCTTTGTGATTTCACCCCTCATCGCTCATTTTCTACTACTGCGGCGCTACGACCGGGGTGCCTCCAATTCCAACCGCTGCTCCGAACTGTAATTTGGTGCATTGCACGTGGAACAAGACGGTGGATGAGCCACATGTCGGCCAAAGGGGTCCTGTTAAGTGTGTCGCCATTTCGTGTGCGGACTGACCCTGCTTGAGTTGCTATGCCAACACGACAGGAGCAGCCTACCACTTGGTTTTGCTCCTTGGTGAATCCCGACTATATTGATCTAAAAAGATACGTGCTGAACTACCCTCTCCGTCTCGTTTTTTTATTTTTAGGCGTCTCGGTTTATAGGGCCTGCACGTAGTTCTAGGTCATCCATTTGACTAACTAAATATGAGTTACTATGTCACAAAAAGTATATCATTGGATTCTTATGCGGATGTAGTTGTATTTAAAAGTCGAGGGCGGGGCTTTTCCTACGCGGTAGGTGGGGCAGTTCCGCCTAGTCGGTTCGACAAAGACGCGAGAAGACGAGGGAGTAGGCTGCTGCAAACGTAGGGCTGTGTGATTTGACAGCGAGTTACTACTGGACATGTGGGGCCCCATGATTTGACTTGCCATTATCATTTTAACTGTTGTGCTGCGACCGGCGTGAGTCTCCCAATTCATGACCACCTCCATACGGGTGCCTCCCCCAATGCTCCACCATGTAGTAGAGGCTGGCTCTTGCATGAGAGCCCACTTCTCCACTTTTTCCTTGCCTCTCTTTCCTCCACATATGCAAAAATGCCATGTAAAGCGCACTATTGTACTTACTTTTACTTGCTCCTATAGGTGCTTAAGCTTGCCACATAGGCATAAAGTCTGATGTGGAAAGTTAATCAAGAAGAGAGAGACTAGTTTGGTGACCCAAGGAAGAAACGGTGCTAAGCACGTGTAGCTAGGTGAAAAGATAATTTTGAGTCTATAGCTAATTAAATGAAGCAAACTTAGCAACACCATTTCATTGGAAGAGGTCACTCCTTGGCAAATTCAATAAATACTAGTACTCCTTGTGTCCCATAATGTAAGAACGTTCTTGGCACTACACTAGTGTCAAAAACATTCTTATATTATGGGACGGAGGGAGTACGAAGAAAGAGATAGAGAGGAGTAAAAAAATACACTTATAGCCAACCTTATAGCCAACCTTGTTGTAGTATGAGTGACTAAGTGATGACTATGTATGACATGCCAACATCAGATAGCCTAACGCACCGTGTTAAATCTCCAAGGGCGCGACCGCGCGAGCGACATGACGGTCGTGGTAGGTGCAACCATGATACGGGCTGCTGGCAGCCCTTGGATCTGAGATCAAACGGTCGCATTCTAAGTTGCTGAAAATTTGCAGAATAACCCTCTAGGATAGGATATTCACCCATAGGTCTAGAATCACGCCATGCAACCGTTCGATCTCTGATCCAAGGGCTCTCGGAAGCCCGTATCATGGGAGAATGGAAAGCCACTACCCTGTCGTTCGCATGCTGGCAGTTCGCTCCTACTCGTCCCCGCACGTCCTTCAATACTACGATGGTTCGCTCCTAGTCGTCCCGTCCATTCACATTACGACAATTCCACTAATCCTAACCCTCCTCCCAAATCCATGGCGTCCCAAATCTCCACGATCGGCGGTGAGTACAAGGTTAGAACCATCACCAGCGATGAGATCGACGTCATCTACACCCGTTCTTCCACGATGGTGAAAGGATGCCTTTCTCGCTTCAAACGCATGTTCAAAAACTCAGATGATGAGTGGGTCGCTGGGCTAGATGTTGAGTACACCACAGTCCTAGGACGAGAGAAGGATCTAAAGGACGAAGAGAGGAAGAAGCCCGCCGTGATCCAGGTTTGCATACATATCGTTTGCTTGGTCTACCACATATGCCATGACGACGTTGAGTGCCAGGATTTTAAGAACTTCCTCAAGGACAAAATAGTGAAATTCATTACTGTAGACTTTAAGAACGACAAATAAGTCCTGGGTCGGATAGGCCTCGTTGTAGGCAACCCCTTCGACCTCCAGAAGAATCGGATGGTGCCCTCTTGTCAGCCTTCAATGCTGACCCTGGCAGGAGCCATGGTTCATCCTTCGTACTGTAAACTAGAGAAACCTCATTACACGTTTCATCGTCATGAATGGCAGCGGAATGTACTAGATATAGACCACATCCACTATGCTGCAATGGATGACTACCTTTGTTTCAATATCTACAAGGGTTGGATGAAGAGCAACAGCCAAGTGTGCGGTTCAAGCAAAGAAGTATCGGCCAAGAGGAAGAGGGACAGGGACGAAGTCGAGGACGTGGACGAGGACTCCGAGTAAAGTGGCAGTGTCGTTGCTCATGGTGGTTCTAAACTTCTAATGCAGTGTCTACCGGATTGGTTGCATAGTTTAATTTCAGGTGTGCTTAGTTTAATTTGAGGGGTGTGTTGTGCTGAGCCCCCAGCAGAACTATGTTATGTTTCTTCTCGTTACTTTAACTCTTTAGTATGTACATACTACTAGTATTTCTTTAATAGAATTTAGCACCCCAATTAGGCATGTACTAGCTTTTTTAATAGTACTATATGCATAATTTGGCGACGAGAGCTCTCTATATGTACCGCCTTTTCTTTAATTTCAATTTTTGCTCCATGGCGCAATCCATCGATAGTACTACTGTACAAACGTATACATTTTTTAAAAGGCTATAGTACTGTTCATCACATATATAGCCAGTTAAATTCACAACCTAGAACAACATGCATGCCATGTAGTAAACCGATACGGGGGAAGTATAGTAAAAATGAGGTGATTGTACCAAGCGATCGGCGGGGGAGCATGGCCTGTCATGCGGTCCCACGTGTCAGGATGTACCAAGGCGATGCGCGTGTCCCTCTTGAGGCAGAAGCAATACTATGTGGTTTGAGATGATGGCGAACCGAAGTGTGAAATAATGGTTGCTTCGTCCTTCTGGGAAGGTGCGACATTGTGATTTGACATCTCATTGCTCATTACTACTACTGGGCCGGTACGAGTGGGGTGCGTCCCCCTGCTGTTCTACACTGTTATTTGGTGCTTGACACGTAGACCCGGTTGCTATATGTCCCACATGTCAGCGACAAGAAGTACAGAATTCATGAAAGGGAGCGTCGACAGAGGAGTATACTACAGAATTCATGAAAGGGGGCGACTTAGTTTAGGAAAATTCTGTTTTTACGGAGTACGTGCCGACTAGGGTTTATTGGGCTCATCTAAAAACATTCGTTTTTCCGTTTGATAAGTCTCAATTCTACTATACTAGTAGTAGTACCATTACATGTTGGATTTCGAGGTGCGTTAGATCACCCGATGCAAGCAGTGTCAAGAGGAAACTAACCAATGCATGTACAAGTTCATGGAAATTTAGTGGTCATTCATGCATTCGTTCTAATTAATGCCTCGGTAAATATAACTTCTTGAGAAAAACGAGCATACTAATTACTTGTGCAAACTACGAAATTAATTCGACCACTCACCGTCTACCTTGGTTGGAGAGATTTTGAAATTGAGCCATAAACTGGAAAGGAGGGAGTAGTAACTTTTGTCTCGATTACTATTTGTGGCCTTGTATAGATGCAAAATATATTTTTATAGTGGCCTTGTATAAGTAAATGGAGGGAGTACTAACCAAAGTACGTAGTAGGGACGAGGAGTAAATGGAGGGAGTAGTAAAATTTTATCCTCGTGATGCGAGCCACCGTGCGCGTGGGTGAGGGAGCGGGCATAAAGGCGTACAATAGTAGTAGTAGTAGTACTACTACTACTACTCGTAAGCAAGCTTCACATCATCCTGCGAGCCACCGCACCCGTGGGCGGGGGAGACGGCGTACTAAGCAAGCTTCTCCTCATTCTGCGAGTTGGCGGGACACATCAAAAGTACTCCAGTGTATAGAGCCTTGCCTCTAAGGTAGGCCCCACATGGTTTGCCTCTTTTTTTTTAATTTAACATAACGCGTCAAGTCGCAATTTGTTTGTTCACCCGTGGTAGACGATCCTCCCTCCACCAAGTGGACAACCAGTACAGGTGCCAAATTAACACGTGGGCTGCCTTTTTCGTACAGAAATGAGCTCCACCGTGTACCCGCGCCGGTGTGGTTGGGAAAGAGACGGGAGTACGTGCGCCGTGCGTGCACCTCTTCTCTTCGTCCACGTCCCCCACCTACGTGGGTGTGTGTGAGAGATACAAACCTAGACATAATGCGCCATCCATCCCCATGCCTCCGCCCAGTCCCACCACTAGTCACCACCATGCCCCACTCCTCGTCACCTTATCTCTCATCTTTCTCCCTCCATTTTCATATACAAGGGGCCACTATCAAAATTACAATTTGCAGATATACAAGGCCACTAACACTAATCGATGCAATATTAATGGTGTTTGCCTCATGGTACTAGCAAAGGAGGACATTAATTATCCCTTGCATGCATGCGGGAGTTTGTAAAAAAATGCATCTTGATGTTCCGTGCAATGCACGGGCATCTTGCTAGTCCATGAAAACAACACATGGCAAAATTCCACGGCGAACGAGGGATTTGAATCTGTTGGGAGGGGCTGTTTGGATCTTGCCCGAGGTAGCCAAAATATTGGAGACCCTTTTGTCCACAGGTGCCTTTGCCATCGATGAACGAGGAATGGCTCGGGTGCTCATGCTGTCATGCATCCTCCAGCACGCACGTTGGAGACGAGCTCGCACGAGCTATGTTTTTTGTCCCACAACCCCGCCCGAGCCGCCCGCAGACCGACCGCGACCCACAAATTACGCCATCCAACCGTAGCCGCACACATTATGACAGCAACTCAACCAACCGGACGAAATTCACGCAAACACGTGGACAAACTGATATTTCATATAAACAACGATGGAAATCATATAAAATACCGGATTTTCATACAAACATGATGGATTTCATTACATTCAAATGAACTACGCGGTGCTAGTTCTGGACAGCACAGGTATATAATACCTGGCCTAAATGGTCGCCCGCCGATCGATTTGTGTTCCTCATGTCTGGCAGCACGATCACCGAACTGCCGGGAGCCCCGGAGGTATATGCTTCAGCGCAAAGGATGGCTCGCTTCCCCACTGCCCAACTGATATCATTGGCTGGTGCCGAAGATGATGGTGGCCGGCACCGGTTCGAGTCCATCACCGGCCACTACTTCGCCATGGCCGGCACCGGCTCGAGTTCATCCTAACATTCCCCTCTTCTGTGGAGCCCATGCGGGGTCGACGAAGGTCCTCGCAACAAAAGGATCTGGCAAGACACCTGTTGTGTACGACGACGTCGCCTCCGCGGTGGCCTTCATGGGACCCAAGCGGCGGCGGCCTCCCGTGTTCTACTTCTCCTCGATGATGGTGGCGGACGCGGAGGCGCTGGCCACCGACTCGTTGCTCTTCGCGCACCCAACTTCTATCGCTGCTTGCATGGCGCGGCCACCAGCATGGGAGTCTCGGCCACAAAAACGGGAGACGCGGTACGAGGCGGCGACATGGACGGCAGCAACGATGCACGTGCGCCGCTCCTCGTCGAGCTGGCTTGGAGCGGCG
>NC_041382.1:535280746-535288274 GCF_002162155.2 Triticum dicoccoides | reverse complement strand
GCCTGTATCCGGCGGGTTACCCAGCCGGCTTGGATGCGGAATAACTACTCTTCGTAAGCCATTGTAAAAGTGGACAAAATGGTGGAGGAGATAGGGGAGCGGCGGAGGTGTGCGATTCTTGGCCGGCGTTTGGCCTCGTTTAAATAGGAGATTAAATAGACGGCGGGCGGGAGGAGCTCGGTCGGTGTTGCGCTTAACACTGGCCCGGTCATGAACGGACGTGTGTCCTGAGTGGGTTTCTCGGCTTCCACACGGGCGGGTTTCATGGAGGCGTTTGAATGCGGCACGGAGGCGTGTTCAGCCGGGCGTGCCGCGAGTGGCGCCCTCGACTCTGACCTAGGACACCGCACCGTTCTTCCACTGACGTGTGGGCTCTTTGGGTGCATGGCCAGCATGTCAGTGACCCAATGCAGGCAGCGCACAGCAGAGGAACCTTTGGTGGGCCAGGGTGGTCAGAAGCGGGCATTTCATAAACCGATGATTGTTCATTGAGTGTGATGTCATCTTTTTTCATGTAGATAAGCCTACTATGTTGATAGCCCGTTCGATACATTGTGATTCATAAAGACCGCTGCAAACATCAATGTTCTGCTTATCACAGATAAGATTGATTAATACCCGTAACAATCCATGTCCTTAACAAAGGGTGCATGCACGTATAGGTTGAGCGTGTATCTTGCGTCATGTGCTGTGTGCATGCAGGCGTGCGAGTGTTGCGTGCGTGCAAGGGTACGTTTCAGTGTTGCATGCATGGGTGCGTACGTGCGTGTGTTCGTGAGTGCATGTGTACGTGTCAGTGTTGCATGCCAGCATGTGTGTGTGTGTATGTGTCAGTGTTGCACGCCTACATGTGTGCGTGTCTTGCGTGCGTGCATGTGTACGTGCGGGGTGAGGCTACACGTCAGTCGACTGACTTTTTCATCTCTGTTCATTAGATTTTCCAGCCATTGGATACGAAATCAAGGGCCTCCAGTTTATCATCAAACTCCACCCCCTGAGCCGCCAGCCACCACCGGCCGAACCGCCAGCCCCCGCAGCCCGTGGCCGGCCCGCCCTCCCCGAAACCACTCCCCACTGCCGGTCCGCCACCGCACCGGCCATCCCTCTAGCCCCCCCTGTCGAGCTTTTTTCTTCGGGGATCCCCACCCCACCGCCCAATGAACGCCCCCCAACCGCCGGTGACTACCAACCAGAGGTCTCACGACTTTGAATACCCACCGACCACTAATTTATTACCATTTCTGTCCTTCATATACACGCTGACGGGTGGGCCCTATGGTAATGTACGCTGCTGAATGTGGACCGTTTGACTGGTCAATTGATCGTGTTATCAACAAATTACGGAGCTGTATGGTGAACCAGTGACCGTATGATCACCCTAAAATGTACTCCTATTTTATTAACACAGTACAGACTCAAACTACCATTTCTTTCTTTCATATATGGGCTGACAGGTGGGCCCCACGGTTACGCACCCCCATGGTGCAACACTAGGTGTGCCGCGTGGAACATTTGACTGGTCAATTGATTGTGTCATCAACAAAATACGGAGTTGTACGGGTGAGCCAGTGACCGTATAATCATGATATGTATTTGTTTAACACGGTACAGACGCAAGGGCTCATATATACGCGCAAGCACTCACCGCTATAAGAGCACACACGCGAACCCTACCCCTATGAGCACCTTCGAGAGAGTGGGCTAACATATATGATCTTGAGATTTTACGAAGTCACCATAGGTGCCTCGTAGTCGAGTGGAACGTCTCCTCCCACTGAACGTACATCGCCGGAAAATACTGAAATTAACATAAGATAAATGCGAGAACCGGGACTTTAACCTTGGTGGGCTCGAGAAACCACTGTCCTCTAACCATCCAACCACATGTTGGTTAGCACGACAAAATGTATGTGGTGATCATGATGAGCTTATTCTGAAGTCAAGTGACTAGATCGTGCTTTCGCTTCAAATACAATGACCGTAAGTGTCGTCAACAAAATACGGAGCACACATCAAATGCAAAGTCCGTCAGTGTCATCAACAAAATATGGAGACGTATCGTGAGCTACATACCGTTGTACTATTTTATATGCTTATTTTCTTAGTGGTCGATTGTGTGTGTGGTGTGGTGGGCACATCATTTCTAGTTGTGGTGGGTCAACATGAAGACTCATGGGTCGGTTCCATCCTGCGCCACATATAGGTTGGACCGAGACATGTTATACGAAGACCCATGTGGAGGACTCGGCGTACAACACGAAGCTACCAGAGTCGCGGAGGACTCTGTCCCCACTGGTGATAAGCCAACTATATATGATTTGTAACCCTAGGCCCTTAGTATGTTATACAAGCTTGGGGGCTAGTTCGTCGATAGTATACACACATGCACAATGCCTGGTATTCACGTGTACTTTGTACACACCCCTACCATCCAGCCTAACAGCCAGGGATATCCTACCGAATGATATGATGAAATCATATCTGCCAACTACTAAGAGAGAGGTGTGTTGGGGGGGGGGCAATGTGTGCAAGAGAGGCCTAAAGATAATGTGCGTGCGGGAGACACGTAGGCACATATATGTGCATATAGAGGGCTAGTAGAGACCGTGCATGTGTATATATGCATGTGAGAGAAATAGTGTTTTCCAACTGAGATTAGTGAAAAGAGTGGTACATAGTAGTCAGAAAGAGAGAGAGAGAAATAAAGAGAGCATGTGTGTGAGACACCCCGACACCCTGAGAGAGATTGTGAGCATGTGTGGAAGAGAAATGCCGATGCATATAAAGTGTGTGCACTTATGCATTAGATAGAGAGATATATAACGCGTTTGTGAGAACGGGGCGAGGCATAGTGCATCTACGTGTAAAAGGCGGTTCTACGCATTAAATTAAAATATAAATGGCATTATTATTATTGGATGAGATCATGAATTTTGCAAATTGCGTATGGACAAAATTGGTCTATCAGACACCCATACTCTATTGAATTCTAGCGTGTGCATGTGTTTATTTCATATTATCGATCCATAGAGTGAGAGCGGTTTGAAATACAGGCAATGGATGCTTTTGCAATTCATATATAAACATTAATTAGTGCACTCCATGTTGTTAGTGTGAAGCACTTTATACATTTGTCACTTGCATGGATACATTCCAAATTGCTATCTACGAAATAGAATACATGTCGAATTCAACATAAAGGGGGTTTCGAAGATTCGAATTCATAGGAAGTGCATTCATCTATTTGAACCCGAGATAATGGCATTTGTAAATCCGACGTAAAAGGGGGCATCAATCTTTGTTGTGAGTTTGAACATGCTATATATATTCATACACGTATCTAACTTTTTTTGCAACCAAGGAGATTATATCTGGAACCATGCATGAACTAAGGTAAGTTGCATATTTTTTAATATATACTCGTGTACAATGTATATTCAAATGTACCCCGTCCATTCCAAAATAATCGTAGCTTTAGGATTTTCAAGAGTAAAGATTTGTGAAGTTTGACAAATCCTGAAAGTTCAATTCAAGAGAACCGAAAACGTTAATGCTTCTGCTCCCAAATATTGAACGAAGCTCCAAATAGGCCTCTGGTCACCCGAAACCGTGCGAGACTAATGCTTTGGTGGTAGGAAGCTGTCCTGACTCTGGCCCGTGTAGCCTATCGGCCCGATGTCCAAAGGTCTAAACCGGGGTAGGTTTGTAACTTCACCAAGACGCCAGTCTCAACCGCCTCCGAGAAGCATTCATACGCCATGGGCGCCTACCCATGCGCTCGGCCGAAATCTACCCTGCCCACATTTGGGACAGCTGACATGACTGTCCTACCCCCAACCCGCAATATGTCCGAAATTTTAGATGGGGGCAAAGTTTGTAACTTTCCCCAAATTTCAAACAAGCGCGTCTCAGACCGAAACATTGTTCCCCCTTAGTTCCCCGCCTCCCTCTGTTTCCCCATTCATACTCCATGGGCACGAAAACGCCCTCTCCACCAGCCGCGAAACCCCAGCCTCCTCCGTCCTCCACCCCATAGCGGGCAATCCACCGCTGCCCTCCTCCATCATGCCGGAGCCGGTACCCCGAGATCGTCATCCAACGCAACCGCAACCGCAATGCCCTCAAGGACTTAGCAGCTGAAGCCCAAGCAGAGCTGCCTCCATGAAGACGATGCCGACGTGCGTCGTACCAGAACCACTCCGACCACGCCGTCGTGCGCCTCACTGCTACAGCTCCACTATCGCAACCGTCCACCGCACCGGAGCTGTTCCCGCTACGCCGCCGTTCGCCGCTTCGGATCTTCTTCCCCGCCACCGACAGACGGCCACCACATCACACTCAACAACTTGGCCATGGGTTCGTCCAAGGCTGCACCGTCCTCCACAACTTCTAGTTTCCGGCGAACAACAAGAAGATCGTTGAAAAAACAGAAGGAGGACACATCACTGCCAGCAGACAGAGGTACTCCTCTTCCCTTATTCGTGCAAATCTTACGTCTCCGCTCACACCGTATTCATCCCACGAAAGAAACTAGTTGAGCGCTTCTTACTTCATCTTCTTCATGATACTAAATGCACATGGTTTCCTCCCTTTTACTATTTCACCTTTGCTAGAGGTCAGTAGCCCGCCTGGATTTCAATTCAGGGTCAGTCAAACCACAATTAAAAGAAGCGTCACCCACTTAGGCGCGCGGAGCACCTAGTCTGCCTGTTCCCCAGGGAAGCGGCGCATCAGTGTCTATCATAGGGGTGTGGGGCGTAGGAGCTGCTTGCGCCCGATCTGGAGGTCGGCGGGGCTTGAATGGATGGCCAGGGGGCGGTGCCAAGCACGGCGGTGCAGTGAGGTCGAGGGGAGGGCGCAGGCAGAGGAGGAATACTAGGCCGGTGGTCGCTGGCATTTCGAGGAAGATCGTCAACACTGTCTGGCCGGAGGTAGATGAAGGCGATCTGCTCGTTCTTTGTACATCGGGCGGTGCAGAAAAAAATAGACTGACCTATTTGCTTTTAGTCGACTATTATTTTCATAAAATCCTGTAGTAATTTAGTGTGCCATACATGTTGTAGAGCTATCATATGTCTCCCGTCATTTATTTCTCACTGACCTGCTATCTACTACCTTTACACTGTAGTAATTGTGCACACACTTCACCCATACTCACACTATTGTTTTTTATGCATGGGTATTTCAGACTCCGACGCAGTGTTGATGAATGCAGAAAAGAAAAGACAGAAGTCGCTCCAGTGTAATTCGAAGATAAGCACTAAGCGTTTCAGTGCTCTAATGGGTGCAGTGTCAGCAGTTGGAGACAGTAAACGTAGCTCTGCAGTTGATGATCTCAATTGCCACACACAACCATCCCAGGTGCTTGCTTTAACTTCGCGCTGTCAAATGTGGTTGCATGTTGCATATGGTGTCTAGCTTGTATTGCTTCCAGTTTGGTTAAATTGCATCTGCATACTTTACACATTATACCTTTGATAATGACATGCCTTCTTGTTTTTGATACATACTATATATGTCTATTAACCATGTTCGTACATCAAACTAATGTTCTTTTGTATCCCTCGTCAATCACTTATGATGTGTAGCGACCCGACCTCAGATGGTCAAGTCTCTGTGCTTCAGTGTCATCCCTGGATCTGTAATGCTGACACACACAGTACTCGAGGATTTATAACAGAGTAGCAATCACACACTTATTACATCGTAAAGTTTCCAAAGAGAACTTATTACAATAATATGGCTTAAGGCCATCTAATGCGATAACAGCGGAAGGCTTGGAAGATAAGGTGAGTCCATCAACTCCAACAGCATAGCTGAGCTGCACGGCAACGACCTAATGAACCGTACTCCTCGTCTGAAAAGTCTGCAACATAATATGTTGCAACCCGAAAATGGGTCAGCACATGGAATATGCTGGCAATGTAACACAGTAGAGCAGAAACAGAATAATGCTACCAGTACATGCATATATGGCTGGTGGAAAGCTCTATGGTTACAGTTTCTGCGAAAAGCCAATTTTTCCCTACAACAAAGGAATAGATTTTTATTTAACTATCATGGTGGTTGAAACATCATTGAGAAGGTACCCCCAACTCAATCCCAATTAAAGTGATTAACAACCCAACAATATTAATTAAACATGATGAGATACATGTGATAACCCAGGTACTAGGTACTCAAGAATTGTCCATAACTGGGGACACGGCTAACCATGATTAGATTGTACACTCTGCAGAGGTTTGCGCACTTCTCCCCACAAGACTCGATCGCCTCCGTTGAATTTCTCGCACTACATGGTGTTTGAGAAACAGATGACCGAGACATAGTCTTTCAGAAACGTTAACTCTCTACTCCGGGTAGACCATACCAAACCAACAAAACCCACTACCTGCTGATCTACCTGTTCAAGAGCTTCACGTAACTTACTCAACTATGCTAGAGCCCATAATAGCTTGTGGCTGCACACGGAAGTTTCTAGCATGAATCATCTCAGTTCCCTTTTAGCCTGGGTGGCGGTCCATAGGAAGATCACACGGATACCCCGGGCTTTCCAAAAAAACAGACAACACTGGGTTCCCCAGGTGCCTCAATCCACCCAGTTGTTTGATTAAGTTGCCACCTTAAGTTGAACCATTAATTAACAATCTCACATCTATCATGAATTTCACTCAAACCCAAACCACGTCTATGAGCATAGCATAGCAATATAAGCAATACGTAGAAGTAACTCCCAAGGGTTTGAATATAACAGGGCAATAGGTTCTACCTCAGCAACTACTTCCCAACCCACAAGTTAATGACATCCTAATAATGCAATGTTTGAGGATTGGAACTAATGCATAAAAACTGGGTAATAATGGGATATGGTCAAAGTGTTACTTGCCTTGCTGACGATCCGCGAATCCTAGAGACTCGTAGTAACACTCTTCACACTCCGGGAATTCTATCGCAAGCAAACAATAACATACATAAGTAACAAGCAACGATGCACAAGCAAAACTCAAATAAGAGAGGTTGACCAGAAAGTTCAACTTAAGAACTCCAGTACGCAAAAAGAATCAAATCAAACGGAGCAACGAAACTCAAACGGCGAAAGAAAGAAGCTTTGTTTACTAATCTAAAACTAGGTCAAATTTTACAGTAACAAAAACTTGTTTGAGTTGATTAAACGGAAAGAGGGTTTCGAGACGAAACTCTAGACGCTTGAATCGCCGGATTCCGACTAACGAGCGAAAAGATAAACAGAAACTAAGATCGGATCAGAAATCACGATCAGAAAAACCGCGGAATAAATCCGATAAAAGAAAATTGACAAACGGACTAACCAACGAGCGTTCGTTAGCTTTATCTAATGGGTGAAGAACCGTTCGTTAAAATGAACGTTTGGATGAATGTCCGCTAACTAGAAGAACCGAGAAAAACCGGCGAAACCTAAAAAAACGGATCTAGGGTTTCAAAAAAAAAACCAAACGGTCTTTATAAAAAAAACCGGCGGCGAGGCACGGCGGCTACCTCCGGCGGGAGG
>NC_041382.1:535231564-535280577 GCF_002162155.2 Triticum dicoccoides | reverse complement strand
CGCGCGCGCAGGAGGCGGCGGCGCGCACGCGCAGGAGGCGGCGGCGGCGGCCTAGCGCGGCTGGGCCTTAGGCCCAGTCGGCACGGGAACCCTTTTTTTAAATAATTTCGCCGACCGAAATAAAATCCTAAAAAAATTTAAAAATCTAAAAATGCCAAAAAAAAATTCACCGTCTAAATAAAATATTTAGGACGAGTTGAACATTTTCTTGGCCCTAAAATGAAAGTTTCAAAACGTGCAATTTTTTTTCTAATGCAAATAAAATCCAAATAAAACCAAATAAAATCCAAAAATGATTTTAATATTTTGCCTCCGATATTTCAATTATTTTGGAGAAGTCATATTATATCCACTCATTTGATTTAATATGAAATATTTCTCGGAGAGAAAAAAAATATGAAAATCAAAATCTTCGTTTCATTATTTGATAAAAGTCAAATATGAAAACCGGAAAATCCCCAACTCTCTCCGTGGGTCCTTGAGTTGCTTAGGATTTCGAGGATTGCGGAACGGAAATGCAATAAATCATGATATGCATGGATGATCTATGTATAACATTCCAAATTGAAAATTTGGGATGTTACAAACCTACCCCCCTTAAGATGAATCTCGCGCTCGAGATTCGGGTTGGCTAGAAAATAGGTATGGGTGGTCTTTGCGGAGATCATCCTCTCGTTCCCAGGTGGCTTCATCCTCGGTATGGTGGCTCCACTGAACTTTGCAAAACTTGTTAACCTTACGGCGGGTGACTCTGCTGGCAAACTCAAGAATCTTAACTGGCTTCTCCTTGTAAGTCAAATCGCTGTCCAACTGAATCGCCTCCAAGGGTACTGTATCTCTTAATGGTATATCAGCCACCTCAGCATGACACTTCTTCAGCTGTGAAACATGGAACACATCGTGGACTCCTGACAATCCCTCAGGTAACTCCAACTTGTAGGCAACTTCTCTCATTCGTTCCAAAATGCGATACGGTCCTACAAATCTCGGGGCTAACTTTCCTTTAACTCCAAAATGTTTCACTCCTCGCAAGGGCGATACTCGCAGATATGCTCTATCTCCAATTTCGTAGGTTACCTCCTTGCGTTTTGAGTCTGCATAGCTCTTCTGCCTGGACTGAGAAATCTTTAGTCGGTCTCGGATCAGTTTTACCTTCTCCCCAGATTCTTTAATCAAGTCTGGTCCAAACAACTGTCGGTCTCCTACCTCATCCCACATCAACGGTGTTCTGCACCTGCGTCCATACAGGGCTTCAAAAGGTGCCATCTTCAAACTGGCTTGGTAGCTATTGTTGTATGAGAACTCTGCATATGGCAAATTGTCATCCCAACTAGATCCATAATCTAGCGCACAGGCTCTCAACATGTCCTCTAAAATTTGATTGACTCCCTCAGTCTGTCCATCTGTCTGCGGGTGAAACGCTGTACTGAACTCCAACCTCGTTCCCAAAGTCTGGTGTAACTGATGCCAAAACTTTGAAGTAAACTGTGTTCCTCGATCTGATACGTTGGTCCTCGCAACTCCATGTAGACATACGATCCTGGACATATAGATCTTGGCCAACTTTGCACTGGTATAGGTGGTTTTCACTGGGATGAAGTGGGCTACGTTGGTCAAACGATCAACTATTACCCATATGGAATCATATCCTGCTTTAGTCCTGGGTAATCCGGTGATAAAGTCCATGCCAAGTTTATCCCACTTCCATTCGGGTATCGGCATTGGCTGTAATAGTCCTGCTGGCTTCTGATGTTCTGCCTTAACTCTCTGAAATACATCACATACGGCTACATACTCGGCAATATCCTTCTTCATACCAGTCCACCAGAAACGTTCCTTCAAATCCAAATACATCTTGGTGTTTCCGAGGTGTATCGAGTATGGTGAGTCATGGGCCTCTTGAAGTATTAACTTTCTGATCTCTTGGTTATTGGGCACATAAACTCGGTCCTCAAACCATAGGGTATCGTGCTCATCTTCACGAAAACCTTTGGCCTTTCCCTTGCCCATCTTCTCCTTTATCTCGACAATCTCTTTGTCATCCTTCTGAGCTTCCCGGATTTTGTCCAGCAATATCGATTGGACCTCCATTGTGGCAATGAACCTTCTAGGTACAATCTCTAACCGAAGTTCCATGATGTCCTTTGCTAATTCCTTCGGCAGTCCTTTACTTTCAAGGATATTAGCATAAATATTTCGACTCAATGCGTCTACTACAATATTGGCCTTTCCTGGATGATAGTGTAGCTTCATGTCGTAATCCTTTATAAGCTCCAACCATCTCCTCTGCCTAAGGTCCAGCTCCTTCTGGGTGAAGATGTACTTCAAACTTTTGTGATCCGTGTACACATCACAATGGTTTCCAATAAGGTAATGTCTCCAAGTCTTCAACGCATGCACTACGGCTGCTAGCTCCAAATCATGCGTAGCATAATTCAACTCATGAGGTTTTAGTTGTCGTGAGGCATACAAAACAACTCTTCCGTCCTGCATAAGCACACATCCAAGTCCTAAGCGAGAGGCGTCGCAGTACACTTGGAATTCCTTATGTATATTTGGCAGTACTAGCACTGGGGCTGTAGTCAAACGTTTCTTAAACTCCTGGAAACTTGCTTCACAATCTTCTGTCCATTTAAACTTGGTATCCTTCTTCAACAGTTCAGTCATTGGTTTTGCAATCTTGGAAACATTCTTAATGAATCTCCAGTAGTATCCTGTGAGTCCTAGAAAACTTCGGATTTCGCTAACTGAGGTGGGTGCCAACCATTCAGTGACTGACTGAACCTTGCTGGGGTCTACTGCTATACCTTCTCCCAATATAACATGTCCAAGGAATCCGACTTCCTTCAGCCAAAACTCGCATTTGCTAAACTTAGCATACAACTGGTGTTCCCTGAGCTTCTCGAGAACTAAACGCAAATGCTCTTTGTGCTCCTCCTCGTTCTTCGAGTATACCATGATATCATCAATAAACACCACAACAAACTTGTCCAAATACTCCATGAACACCTTGTTCATCATGCTCATGAAATAGGCAGGGGCGTTAGTCAGTCCAAACGACATGACCGTGTACTCATATAATCCATATCGCGTTGTGAACACCGTCTTTGGTATGTCCTTCTCTCGTATCTTCAACTGATGGTATCCTGATCGTAAATCAATCTTTGAGAACACTTTAGCTCCTTGCAACTGATCAAACAGATCGTTGATCATCGGCAGTGGGTACTTGTTCTTTATCGTCACTTCATTCAAGGCTCGATAATCAACAACCATCCTTAGGGATTTATCTTTCTTCTCAACCAAAAGTACTGGGGCTCCCCAAGGTGATGAACTCCTTTGGATGTATCCTTTCTCCAATAACTCCTTGATCTGTTTCTTAATTTCCTCCAGATCATTCGCGGGTCTCTTGGATATTGGTCCTGTTCCTGGTAACAGCTCTATCAAAAACTCAATATCTTTGTCCGATGGCATGCCTGGTAACTCTGGGAAAACATCCGGGTAATCCTTTACTACCGGCACTTCCTCCTGAACAACTCCCGTAAGGGCATTCACTTGGCTCCTTTTAGGCACATTCCTAGACACATACTTAATCCTTTTCCCCTCCGGGGTGGTGAGATAAATCGACTTACTCGCACAGTCAATGCTTCCTCCATACTTTGACATCCAGTCCATACCCAATATCACATCCAATCCTTGCGACTCCAAGATAATTAGGTCGGACGGAAACACATGTGTGCCAATGGTTAAGGGTATCTGGTCACACCATCGGCTAGCCATATATTCTGCTCCGGGTGAACTCACTAAAAGAGGGGTCCTAAGGGTTTGGGAGGGTAATTTAAACTTATCCATGAATCCCCTTGATATGTATGAATGTGATGCACCAGTATCGAAAAGAACAAGAGCGGTAAATGACTTAACCAAAAACTTACCTATTACCGTGTTCGGCTGCTCTTCAACCTCCTCCACGTTAACGTGGTTCACTTGTCCTTTGTTGAATGGATTGGGCTTCTTCCCAGCGCTTCCATTTCCGTTTCCATTCCTTCCTTCAGGGCAATAATTGGCATAGTGCCCTGTCTTCCCGCACTTAAAACAGGCAACTTGACTTAAGTCTCTTTTAGCGGGAGTGGACGGGTTGGAGCGGTTCTGATTGTTGTTAGCTCCGTTCCCATTCTTAGCACCACTGTGGTTATGTGATCCTCCTCCAGTGTGGTTGTGACCTCCATGGTTATGAACAAGTCCTCCCGAGTTCGGGGTTAGGCGAGGCTTCTGCTGAGCTCCTGAGTTATACTTCCCTTGTCCATACTTTCTCTTGCGGCTCTCAATCTGCTGCTGTTTCCCTTCAATCATAAGAGCCTTATCTACCAACTCCTTGTAGTTGTTGAAGGTTGCTACCATCAACTGCATGCTCATCTCATCATTCAGCCCTTCCATAAACTTCTCTTGCTTTGCGGCATCTGTGGCCACATCATCAGGGGCGTAGCGTGATAACTTGCTAAACTCATCCACGTACTGAGCCACAGTACGATTCCCCTGGCGTAGGTTGCGAAACTCCCGCTTCTTCATTTGCATAGCTCCATTGGAGACATGGGCTGTGCGGAAAGCTTGCTGAAACTGGTCCCAAGTGACATTGGCTATAGGAAAAGTGGTTGTGTAATTCTCCCACCATGAGGCTGCTGGTCCATCCAATTGATGTGTGGCAAAGTGCACCTTCTCAGCATCTGTGCAACCTGCGGTGGTCAACTCTCTTCCAATACGGCGTAGCCAATCATCAACAACTATAGGCTCGGTGCTACTGGAAAACACCGGCGGCTGTAACCTTAGAAAACGGGCTAGGTTGTCCACTGGTGGTGGGTTGTTGTTGTTGTTGTTGCCCTGGTTCTGAACTAGCAATTGCATCAAAGCATTCTGCTGCTAGATCAACTGGGTGAGCTCTGGCGGGAAAGCAAAACCGGGGTCACGTCTCGGAGGCATCTGATGGGTTTAGATGGAAGAGATTAGAATAGAAAAGGGGTCTAATGAGAAGGCACTACCCATATGCACATGAGACAAACACAATCATTTCACTCAATCAATCAAGCAAGGGCATACAAACGGTCTAGAACTATCGCAAAAGTGCTCACTACTACTATATACATGGGGAAAATACTACTAATATATGGTAGTCATCTAGAAATTTTGATCGGTGGAAGACTCCATGATGTCTGCTCCAGCTTCGTCTTCAAAGTCATCATCACTAGGGTCGGAGTCGGTGTTGTCGATGATGATGTAGTCCTCAGGGCGTATTTCCTTGGGTTCTTCTTCTTCTTCTATTGGTGTTGGTCCTCCCATGAATACTCTGATCTTCTTGACTAGGTCGTCATTCTTCTCCAGTAGTGTCTTGATTTCCTCCTCATATCCATCGCGGGTAAACTTGAGTTCTTCCTCCAGTTCGATGATCCTAGTCTTCGCCTTCTTCAAGTCCATCATGTCCGCACACATCTGGTTCTCCTGACGTCGAATGTGCCGGTTTAACTCCTAGATGAAAGCTGCAAATCCTTCTTAGTGATGATTACTTCCCATTGCTCGTATCGGCGCCCACATATTTGGTAAATAGTGTCCTTAAGCTCCCTGTTGTAAACTTCTCCAATGCGTCCCATGGTGATGTGAGCTGCCATACTCTTTCCTAAACTCCAGGTTGGTGCGTCGAGGGAAAATTCTATGGGTTTAGAGGTTGGCGAGAACGTCCTTCCTGGAACTTGTACTTGAATCATCCAGCGCTCTTCTTCTGGTAAAGTGGCGTTGTACGTCCCGGTGAAGCTTGGTATTCCAATATTCAAGTACCTAGTGACTTCCTTCAAGTGGCGTCCAAAAGGTGTGTCTTCATCCAGTTGTGCAAACTTGTTCTTCTTCTCCGTCATCCTAAAGAGTAGAAAATGGAGAGGAGTCAGAAATGAGTAGAGAAGTGTGACCTAGGGTTTATCTTAGTGGTCGTGTCCTACACTCAGCGTGTGCTCTGATACCATCTTGTAGCGACCCGACCTCAGATGGTCAAGTCTCAGTGCTTCAGTGTCATCCCTGGATCGGTAATGCTGACACACACAGTACTCGAGGATTTATAACAGAGTAGCAATCACACACTTATTACATCGAAAAGTCTCCAAAGAGAACTTATTACAATAATATGGCTTAAGGCCATCTAATGCGATAACAGCGGAAGGCTTGGAAGATAAGGTGAGTCCATCAACTCCAACGGCATAGCTGAGCTGCACGGCAACGACCTAACTAACCTTACTCCTCGTCTGAAAAGTCTACAACATAATACGTTGCAGCCCGAAAACGGGTCAGCACATGGAATATGCTGGCAATGTAACACAGTAGAGCAGAAACAGAATAATGCTACCACTACATGCATATATGGCTGGTGGAAAGCTCTATGGTTACAGTTTTTGCGAAAAGCCAATTTTTCCCTACAACAAAGGAATACATTTTTATTTAACTATCATGGTGGTTGAAACATCATTGAGAAGGTACCCCCAACTCAATCCCAATTAAAGTGATTAACAACCCAACAGTATTAATTAAACATGATGAGATAAATGCGATAACCCAGGTACTAGATACCCAAGAATTGTCCATAACCGGGGACACGGCTAACCATGATTAGATTGTACACTCTGCAGAGGTTTGCGCACTTTTCCCCACAAGACTCGATCGCCTCCATTGGATTTCTCGCACTACATGGTGTTTGAGAAACGGATGATCGAGACACAGTCTTTTAGAAACGTTAACCCTCTACTCCAGGTAGACCATACCAAACCTACAAAACCCACTACCTGCTGATCTACCTCTTCAAGAGCTTCACGTAACTTACTCAACTATGCTAGAGCCCATAATAGCTTGTGGCTGCACACGGAAGTTTCTAGCATGAATCATCTCAGTTCCCTTTTAGCCTGGGTGGCAGTCCATATGAAGATCACACGGATACCCCGAGATTTCCAAAAAAACAGACAACACTGGGTTCCCCAGGTGCCTCAGTCCACCCAGTTGTTTAATTAAGTTGCCACCTTAAGTTGAACCATTAATTAACAATCTCACATCTGTCATGAATTTCACTCAAACCCAAACCACGTCTACGAGCATAGCATAGCAATATAAGCAATACGTAGAAGTAACTCCCAAGGGTTTGAATATAACAGGGCAATAGGTTCTACCTCAGCAACTACTTCCCAACCCACAAGTTAATGACATCCTAAGCATGCAATGTTTGAGGATTGGAACTAATACATAAAAACTGGGGAATAATGGGATATGATCAAAGTGTTACTTGCCTTGCTGACGATCCGCGAATCCTAGAGACTCGTAGTAACACGCTTCGCACTCCGGGAATTCTATCGCAAGCAAACAATAACATACATAAGTAACAAGCAACGATGCACAAGAAAAACTCAAATAAGAGAGGTTGAACAGAAAGTTCAACTTAAGAACTCCGGTACGCAAAAAGAATCAAATCAAAGGGAGCAACGAAACTCAAACGGCGAAAGAAAGAAGCTTCGTTTACTAATCTGAAACTAGGTCAAATTTTATAGTAACAAAAACTTGTTTGAGTTGATTAAACGGAAAGAGGGTTCGAGATGAAACTCCAGGCGCTTGAATCGCCTAATTCCGACTAATGAGCGAAAAGATAAACAGAAACTAAGATCGGATCAGAAATCGCGATCAGAAAAACCGCGGAATAAATCCGATAAAAGAGAACTGACGAACGGACTAACGAACGAGCGTTCGTTAGCTGTATCTAACGGGCGAAGAACCGTTCGTTAAAACGAACGTTCGGAAGAACGTCCGCTAACTAGAAGAACCGAGAAAAACCGGAAAAACCTAAAAAACGGATCTAGGGTTTCAAAAAAAATGAACGGTCTTTATAAAAAAACCGGCAGCGGGGCGCGGCGGCTACCTCCGGCGGGAGGTCCGGCGAGGCGAGGCAGCGGTGGGGCGGCAGCTTGCGGGGTGGCGGCGCGGGCGGCGGGGCTTGGCGCGGCGCAGGCGGCGGTGGTGCGGTGCGGTTTTTGGGGCGACGGGGCGGCGGTATATAAAGGGCGGGGCGGGGCGGCTTGGAGGAGGGGTCAAGGCGCGGCGGCGGAGAGGAGTCCAGCTCGGACTCCTAGTGCGAGTCGGAGGCGGCGGCGGCGCGCGCGCGCAGGAGGCGGCGGCGGCCTGGCGCGGCTGGGCCTTATGCCCAGTCGGCGCGGGAACCCTTTTTTTAAAATAATTTCGCCGACCAAAATAAAATTCTAAAAAAACAAAAAGTTAAAAATGCCAAAATAAAATTTCACCGTCTAAATAAAATATTTAGGACGAGTTGAACATTTTCTTGGCCCTAAAATGAAAGTTTGAAAACGTGCAATTTTTTTTCTAATGCAAATAAAATCCGAATAAAACCAAATAAAATCCAATAGATGATTTTAATATTTTTCCTCCGATATTTCAATTATTTTGGAGAAGTCATATTATCTCCACTCATTTGATTCAATATGAAATATTTCTCGGAGAGAAAAAAATTATTAAAATCAAAATCCTCGTTTCATTATTTGATAAAAGTCAAATATGAAAACCAGAAAATCCCCAACTCTCTCCGTGGGTCCTTGAGTTGCTTAGGATTTCGAGGGTTGCAGAACGGAAATGCAATAAATCATGATATGCATGGATGATCTATGTATAACATTCCAAATTGAAAATTTGGGATGTTACATGATGAGGCAGTCTCCTGAGTGGGTTACTATGAGACGCCCTACTCGTTTAAAGAGTGCAGTGTCATCCTCCCCACATGATTCTCAAGAAATAGCAAGGCTAAATGAAGATAGTCAACATAGCTCTCTAGTTGATCACCGCAATTCCCCCACACCACCATCGCGGGTGCTTGCTCTTACTTGGCAGTGTGATATGTGGTTGCATGTTGCATATGGTGTCTACCTTGTAATGCTTCTAATTAGGGTAAATTGCATCTGCTTAGTTAACACATTATACCTGTGAATATGACATGCCTTCCTATTTTTGGTACATACTACGTCTTTCTATTAACCATGTTCTTACATCAAACTACTTTTCTTGTGTATCCCTCATCAATGCTCCTAATTTGTTAAATTGCATCTCCTTAGCTTACACATTATACATGTGAATATGACACGTCTGCCTGTTTTTGGTACATACTACATCTGCCTATCACACCATGTTCTTACATCAAACTACTGTTCTTGTGTATCCTGCGTCTATCGCTTATGGTGAGACAGTCATGAGCGTGGGTTAATATGAGACACAATACTCTTATAAAGAATGCAATTTCATCCTCTCCACATGATTCTCAAGAAACAACAAGCCTAAATGAAGATATTGAACGTAGCTCTGTACCTGAAGACCGCACTTCCCCTACACCACCATCACATGTTCTTGCTCTAACTTCGCAGTGTGATATGTGGTTGCATGTTGCATACGGTGTCTAGCTTGTAATGCTTCTAATTAGGGTAAATTGCATCTACTTAGTTTACACACTATACCTGTGAATATGACATGCCTTCCTATTTTTGGTACACACTACATCTGTGTCTTAACCTTGTTCTTACATGAAACTACCTCTCTTCTGTATCCTGCATCAATCACTTACGATGAGTCACCTTTATTCGTTGCATACTGCCTATTATTTCTAGCCTGTTGCCATGTATTGCTTCTAATTTGGTCAAATACATTTGTTAGGGCACCCTTTTAATTTGGCAGAGTGATATTGGTTTCATCTTTCATATGGTTTCTAGCTTGCATCGATTCTAACAAGTTCAAGCACCTTGTGCTTAGTTTACACTTTATACATCATACATGTCAATATGTCACGCCGTCCTGTTTTTCATACATATTCCATCCTCCTATCATGCGGCTGCCTTACATGAAAGTAGTGTTCGTCAGTATCATGCATCAATGAGTTCTGAAGAGCAAATTTTATTCCTTTTCTTGTGGGTTTGACTTGACAAGGAAAAATCAAGAAAGAGGAAGGAAAAGAGTAAGGAAGGCGATGATGGTGATCCTCTGCAGCAACGTAAACGGAGCATCTGTACTGATTCTCCTTGTACTGATAGTGCATTACAAGGTCCAAGTCTCCGCTCCCCTACTCCACCATCCAAGGTGCTTGCTCTAACTTGGCAGTGCGATATCTAGTTGCATGTTGCATATAGTGTCTAGCTCGTATTGCTCCTAATTAGTGTAAACTGCATCTGCTTAGCTTACACATGATACATGTGAATATGACACATTTTCCTGTTTTTGGTACATACTATATCTGTCTATCACACCATGTTCTTACATGAAAATACTCTTCTTGTGTATCCTGCATCAGTCACTTATGATGGGACACCTTTAAGTTGGCAGTGTGATATTGGTTTGCGTCTTGAATATGATTTCTAGCATGTATTGCTTCTAGTTTGATGAATGCCACCTATGACGAGACAGTTTTAACTTGGCAGAGTGATATTGATTGCACCTTCCATATGGTGTCTTGCAGTGATTCTAATTTGTTGAAGTGCCTTCTGCTTAGTTACCACATCATAGGTGTGAATATGTCAAGCCGTCCATTTTTTCATACATATTCCATCCTCGTATCATGACTTTGCCTTTCATCAGAGTAGTGTTCGTCAGTATCATGCATGAATGAGTTCTGAAGAGCGAATGATATTCCTTTTTCTTGTCGGTATGACCTCACAATGCAAAATCAATAAAGCTGAAGGAAATTGGCAAGGCATTGGATGATGGTGGTCCTTCCGAGCAACTGAAATGGAGGTTCTCTACAGATTCTACTCCGCCATCCTCCCAACAAGATTCGCAAGACAACGCAAGGCTAGATAGTCAACGTAGCTGTGTAGATGACGAGCACATCTCCCCTACTCCACCATCACAGGTGCTTGCTCTAACTTGGCACTATTATATGTGGTTGCATGTTGCGTATGATGTCTAACTTGTATTGCTTCTAACTTTGTTGAATTGCATCTGCTTACTTTACACATAATGCATGTGAATATGACATGTGTTCCTGTTTATACATCAGACTACTATTCTTGCATATCCCGCATCAGTCACTTATGATAAGGCACCTTTAAGTCGCCACTGTGATATTAGTTGTGTCTTTCATATGATTTCTAGCATGTACTGCTTCTAATTTGTTGAAACGCCATACAGTTTGAACTTGGCAGAGTGATATTGGTTGCATCTTTCATATGGTGTCTAGCTTGCAGTGCTTCTAATTTGTTGAAATGCCTTCTACTTAGTTACCACATCATAGGTGTGAATATGTCACACCATCCTGTTTTTCATACATATTCCATCCTCGCATCATGTGTTTGCCTTTCATCCGAGTAGTGTTCGTCAGTATCATGCATGAATGAGTTCTGAAGAGCGAATTTTATTCCTTTTTCTTATCGGTTTGACTTCACAATGCAAAATCATTATAGCTTAAGGAAATTACTCCGGCAGTGGATGATGGTGGACTTCGGAGCAACTCAAACAGGGGGTCTCTACAGATTTTACTCCGCCATCCTCCCAACAAGATTTGCAAGACAACACAAGGTTGGACAGTCAACGTAGCTGTGTAGATGATGAGCACATCTGCCCTACTCCACCATCACAGGTGCTTGCTCTAACTTGACACTATTATATGTGGTTGCATGTTGCGTATGATGTCTAGCTTGCATTGTTTCTAACTTGAATTTCATCTGCTTACTTTACACATAATGCCTGTGAATATGACACGTGTTCCTGTTTCTAGAACATACGTGTACATGATGAGCACATCTCCCCTACCTCACCATCACAGGTGCTTGCTCTTACTTGGAACTGTTATACGTGGTTGCGTTTTCGTATGATGTCTAGTTTGTATTGCTTCTGATTATGTTGAATTGCATCTGCGTAGCTTACAACTTATATCTGCAACGATCACTTACCCATAATACACATTTAACTTGGGACTGTGATGTAGGTTGCATCTTGCATCGTCTTCTAGCTTGTACTGCTTCTAATTTCTTGAAATGGCACTTACGACGAGACACTTTTTACCTGATAGAGTGATATTGGTTGCATGTTCATATGGTTCCTAGCTTTCATTTCTTCTAATTTTGTTGAAATGCCTTCCGCTTACTATTTTTTTTCATACATATTCCATCCTCCTATCGTACGTGTGAATATGAAACGCTGTCTTTTTTTGTATATATTCCATCCTCCTATCCTGCGCTTGCCTTACATCAAAGTAGTGTTCGTCTCTATCATGCATCAACCAGTTATGCAGAGCTAATTTTATTCATCTTCTTGTGGTTTTGACTTCATAAGGAAATATCAGAAAATAGGAAGGAAAAGAGTAAGTTAGGGGATGTTGGTGGTCCTCTGCACCGACGCAAATAGAGACTCTCTAGATTTGCCACTGCTACTGCTAATGAAGTTGAAGTCCCAAGTCTACATGATGAGTTTATCTCCCGTACTCCACCATCGCAGGTGCTTGCTCTAAGTTGACAGTGTGATAATTGGTTTCATGTTGCATATGTTGTCTAGCCTGTATTTCTTCTATTTTGATTAAATTGCACCTGCTAAGTTTATACATTATACATGTGCATATGACATGGCTTTCTGTGTCTAGAATACACTGCATCTATCTATCATACCATGTTCTTACATCAAAGTACTGCTGTTGTGTATCCCGAATCAGTCACTCATGATTGGACGCTTTTAATATGGCAGTTTGATAGTGGTTGCATCTTGCATTGATTTCTACGTTGTACTGCTTCTAATTTTTCGAATTGCCACTTATGACAAGACACTTTTAACTTGGCAGAGTAATATTGGTTGCATCTTTCATATGGTTTCTAGCTTGCATTACTTCTATTTTCTTGAAAATCCTTCTGCTTAGTTTGCACATCGTAGCTGTGAATATGTCATGCTGTCCTGTTTTTCTTACATATTCCATCCTCATACGGTTGTCTTACATCAAAGTATTGCTTGTCTGTATCATGCATCAATGAGTTCTGAAGAGTGATTTTATTCTTTTGTGTTGTGGGTACAGCTTGACATGGCAAAGTCAAAAAAGAGCTAGGAAAATAATATAGTAGGGAGTGATGTTACTCGTCGGGTGAAACGGAAAAGGTTCTGGCGTCGAGATTCTGCTGGTACTTATAGTGCAGTAGAAGGTCCAAGTCCACCGGCTAAATCTACAAACACAGTATCACCTGCTCCACCAGCTGCAGCATCCGCTTCAACTGTACCATCATCTCAACCAGTTACTCGTTCATTTGCTCCGGAACTGGCCAGTTCCCAAGCTGCCTTCACACCTAATACTACTTCCGAAGCACTGTTGACACAACAGGACTTGGCAAGATCAGATGAACCTCATGAGCATCAACACCAAGACGGTACCTGACCGAGTCAAGTTGCAGTTGCATGCTCCTTTATATGTACTCTCACAGTTTGATGTACACTAATACTTTCCATATTCGTTGTTGAACTAGCACCATGGTGCAAGCGAAAACAGACATCAGGGATAATGCTTGACAGATTAACAAAATCTAAAGGAGGAAGAATGGAGATCCATTTTGAGGCAAGTTTAAAAAGGCCACGTGATGCTACAGTGTCAGTCAAGTTAGTATCAGAGGCAGCCGTTGCCGTTAGGTGTCATGGACGTATCCTCCCAACATGGATCCAGTACAGGAATGAGAAAGACAATACCCAGTTTAACACCTTCCTTGACCATTTATCCGTAAGTAATGTTATTCATCACAATTAGTAATATTGTCTTGCTCTGTCCCATACTTTCTAGCTTCCTCCTAATAAGACTCACATTCTTTTTTCAACAGATGAGGTTCAAGTTGGATCCGAAAGATGATGCAACTAAGCAAGCATGCACTCATGTTTTTCAGTCTGCTCTACGACAGTATCGGTACCACCTTAGAAATCTCACTTTGAAGGCAAGGCTAACAATGAAATCGCTCAAACATCTTCAGTGGAATATATTACTGATGAAGACTGGACAACCCGCGTTAAACACTGGTCTGATCCAAAGTATCAGGTAAGCTATATGTATTTGATCAGACCACATATTGAACTTGTATTTACGTATGTGCCTTACACGTGTATCTTCTTCTAGGCTAACTATTTGAAGAACAAAACCAATCGTTCTAAAGTGAAATTCCAACAGACACAGGATCTCGTAGCTATATTGCACACGGTGAGGCTCTTGTAAATAGTTGCTACTTCCTTCTTTTTTTGTGCCATATTATCGTATCTATATTGACTTGTTCCAAATACAGAGGAAAGCCCATGCGGACCAAAAAGAACCTGAACCAAATGCAGTGCAAATCTTCAAGGATTGCCACACCAACAAGATGAAGGGCATGAGCACACCAGTTCAAGCTGTTGTTGTAAGTCCTTACTCCTCCTGCCTTGAATTGATTTGTACTGTGATGTGTTCATTTAACTACTTGGTTTGCAGCCAATGTCATTTACTCTGTTCACTTTTATTCACAGTTGTCTTAACGTATCATTTCACCTTACATGGTTTAAAAGAGATGAAGGATATTCTTTTGGTCTTGATCTGTAATCTAGTTGTTATGTTCATGTGCACACACAATGATAAAATAGCCTGTTTGTTTTATGTCTGTTTGCCCATGATATGAATGATGTCATACTATGTTCAACCTACTTTAAACCATGTCTCTTTATCCTTAGATGTCAATGAATGTGAGGAAATAGACAATACAGTAGGCATGCTACATGGACATATGTTCCGTAAGTGATTTTATTATGTAGTTGGCATTACAATACATGCTAATGTATTATAGTAGTTCACCAAAATAAGTTATGTATAAACGTTTAACCTACTTTGTTTGTTCTTGTCTCATTATTAACTTATCTGGTACACTAATCTACAAGTTCAAACTTTTAGGAAGCTATCGAACAAATGATTGAACAGCCACAACCACCTGAAGGTGACGAGGCTACTACAGGCACAATGTCACCTCTTGCTACAGTGCGTCAGTATCTCTCCACTAAGAGTGCAAAAAGCACCTTCCTGCGTAATTCTAGGTTGGTTGTCAAGGTAACGTCATCCAAATCGCCTACCGAACAAAATCTTCCTGCCAGACAGAGTGATATATATGTGCTCCAGACACAAGTCCAATCCCTAATGGACGTTGTTTCGGAAACAAGAATAGTGGTTGAGAAATGTCGTCAAGATATGAATGGTTTTGAAACCAGACAATCAGACATTCGCTTCGTTGTTCAAGAGCAATGGCGGAAAAAAGGTGGAGATTGTGCTGCTCCATCAGATTCTACAGCCTGAAACATTAGCACTCAGGTCAAATGATCTGTGCTTCTATACATCTGATGGTGCTTTTATCTGGAAGGACTGTAAACTTTATGCCAACAGGCCTTTTGTTGTATGGTTGGAATTTATTTTGTTGTGATACAACATTTAGGATGCTGCCTCAGGTTGCAGTAATTACGATGCTATTTTTGTATAGTGTAGGTTTATCTTAGTAATGTATTCGGCCGAAAGCTTCGTAGGAGCCCAACATTCCAACATTCGTCGGGCCCATTCCAATTGGGCTAAAAACGATTATGGGCCGAAATTGGCATGTAGCCCACTAAAAATATCTCGGCCTAAATCAGCGTAAGCTTTCATATTTTTCTGGTAGGCCTGTGCCCATAGTGGGCCTTTAACAGGCCTAAACATAATTTGGGCCCTTAGTAAAAATAGGTCGTTTACAGGTGTAAATATCTCGAGCCCATAAAAAACATGGGCCTTTAATAGACCGAAAGTGAGATTGGGCCCTGATTGTGCCAAATAACCCACTGGACTTAGCAGGCCGAAATGGTGGCCCATTTACGATGCGGATCTTTGATAGGCCGAAATTCGGACGGGCCATAAATGCGCCGACCTAATACACGGGCCTTTAACAGGCCGGAACTTCGGTCGGGCTAGATTATCGTCGTTTTTATATGGGCCGTTAATGGGCCCGATATGACGTTGGGCCACATATGGCCCATGGTTTACGTCCGGCGTTAACAGGGCGAAAATGATAACAGGCCGAAAGTGGCCCAAAGCTATAGTGGGCCTCTAACAGGCGGAATGTCAGACATGGCCGAATATGACCCAAATCCTTCACGGTCGTTTATGGGACGAAAGTTTTGATGGCCTGTAAATGGGCCCAAATGAAGTCGGACCTTCAATAGGCCGGAAACACACCGGGCCGTAATTCGGCCCAATTACTTAGCGGACTGTTAAAGGGCCAGAAGTGACCATGGGCCACATTGATGACAAGTTTAGGACAGGCTGTTGACGGGCCGATTTGACAGAGAATGTTGGGCCTTTAGCTGGGCCGGCCCATTATGGTCTGCAGAATCTTGTAGGCCTTTAGCTGGGCCGGCCCATTGTGGTCCGCAAAATCTTGTGGGCCTTTAGCTGGGCCGGCCCATTATGGTCTGCAAAATCGTGTGGGCCTTTAGCTGGGCCGGCCCATTATGGTCCGCTAAATTTTGTGGGCCTTTAGCTGGGCTGGCCCATTATGGTCTGCTAAATCTTATGGGCCTTCGGTTGGGCTGGCCCATTTAAACTTTGTGGGCCACTTTTGGGCTGGTCCACGTGTCAACATATCATAGGCCCATCTCGACCGTTGGATGAGTGACACCTGTGCCAACGCGGAGCTGACGTGTGGATCTGTCAGCCAATGAGAATTTTACACGTGGAAAATCGGCATTGGTCGTGGTTGTTAAAGGGCTATCGGATCCAAAATCCGACCCGATAACTTAACGGAGTTCTGTTACGGTGGATGCCACGGGTCGGTCACCCTTGACAAAAGCACTTCTGTGACACGCGATTTATCGTCATGGAAGTGGACACTTTCCTGATGATAATTTTGGCAATGTCATGGAACACTTCTACGACAGCACATGTATGACTATCTTGATTCTGTCATAAATTTTTCATGGATGTACATGCATGACAGAAAACGCGACCTACTATGACAAACATGTATTATCACATAAGTGTATTTTTTTGTAGTGCTTGTTGGTAAGACGAGGGACAAGGTAACCTAATGCATTCATGGACATCATCTCATGTGAATATCACTCTATGTCTATGCATATCCTTGTTTGTTCCTTGTGGGACTAACCTGTGTAGGTATTGAAAGTGCTACTCACTCCAAATGATTGCTCCGAATGATCTACATCAACATTGAGCATCTACATCTTCAACAACTACATGAAGTCATCATTGACAAAACCCACGGTTAGTTCATCCCTCTTAGGGGGGATATCACATCTAGGGGGAGCTTTACTCTAATCAATTGAGCTAAAGCAACTCTAATAATGTGAGCACAACAATGCTTTATGTAAAAGTGGCAACCCCACTTGTGCTTAAACGATGAGTATGACCTACGATCAAATGATCTCATTTGACTCCTCAGTCAATATACTCATATATAGATGACATAGTCATCGCCAAATTGCTTGATAGATGCTAGAGTGATTGTGCATGCTTTTTCACATATTTCATTTGCCATATTATTGTGTGAGCATGTTGGATGCATATTTTACTCATTCGAGGACATCCATTTGTTGCTTTGATTGTTTGGCTTTTTCTCTTTTTCCAAATGGATGGACAAGAATTTCTAAGTACTCCCTCTAGCTATCTATGCTTTTCTCGTCTCAAACTCTATTCATGCTACATCACAAAGTTTGATCAAGTCAGATTCCAACCACTCTGTGTGAGGAGCACTTGGAGTCCCCGATTCATCATAGACTTAAACTTCCAAAACCTCTTTGTGCATTTCGGTATGACCGAGTCATCCACTTCGGTCACACTGAGTTCACTAAGTTGATCTAGGTTTTCCATCTCGGTGCAATCGATTTGAACTTTTCGATCACACCGAGTTGTAGTAACCGCTTGCAATTCTGCATCTCAGTGCCACCGAGTTGTTCCACTCGGTCACACCGACAGGGTCGGGATATATAAACCCACGGGTGTGATTTTGGAAATTTCTTTGAAACCTCTCAGCCCGCGCATATCGTGCTTTACTGCCTCGGGTCTCCGGATCGTCTTCTCACCGCCAGCGACCTCCCGCCGCTGGTTTCCATCGCCGTCAACGGAATTTTGCCCTTCCGCTGCCGCCGTAGTGAACTCCGCCGAACTAAGGTACGAGTTCGATCCTTTATGCTATTCTTTTAACTCCGATTCGTAGCACATTACTTTGCCATGATCATGACCACGTATGCAAACAATCCATCCACTGAAAAGTTCCTTTAGATTAGATTGGATTTGAAAATTTAGGGTTAGGTCTCCGCCGGACTCATCTCGGACCGACCAAATTGTAGAAATCGGTCTCACCGATCTGGCTTAGGCCATAGCACATGCATTTTTGGTCTGACCAAAAATTGCAAATTGTTGTGACCGAGTTCGATTCTTTGTGAAACCGTGCCACCGAACTGTGACTCGGTCTGACCGAGTTCACTAGTTTAGGTTCCAAAAGCTACTTCGGTATCACCGAGTTTACAAATCGGTAGCTCCTAAATGCTTTCTGTGAAGAACTAAAACTAAGTTTTCAAGTCATCTGTTTTGCAAAAACTCTGCACTTTGTGATGCTCATCCACTCTACCTCATCTATATCTATTCACAGGGTCTGCTATCAGTAAGTTTGTAGAGATGTCTGAATAGAGCGACAACCAGAACAGGTCTGAAGAACAAGTGCAATTGAGTGGGGGCACTTTTCCCTCTAGCAGTTCTGATGATGGCAGCAGGAGCACACCAAGTAACTTGCCCAAAGCAGCCACTAGGTCAAGGAAGAAGAAAACCTCAGATTCTGAAGATGAGGACTACGTGGCTGTTGAGGAGGAAGTTAGCTCCAAGAAGAAGCTGCTATAGAAAGAATATGGGTCAGCTGCCACATCTAAGCCTGGCTTGCACAAGAAGGCCCCTGCCAAGAGGGTGCCAACCTTAAAAGTTAGAGACTCAACTACTGAAACCTCCAAGCCAACTGGAGAGGCTGCTGGAGAGGGAAAGAAGAGAAAAAGAAAGGGTCAAGAAGACCACTGCTAGAGTGCTTAGTAGATCCTCCATTATGAGAGATCCAGAAGAAGAGGAGGAAGAGGATGCTGCTCCAGCTCCCAAGTCTCAGAAACTCATGGGAGATGCTATCAAATCAAGGGCTTCTCCATCAAAGCCCAAGTCTGCTCCCAAAGCTCAAGCTCAGAAACCCCCAAAGCCCAAGAGAAACACCAGAAGCATTCCTGCAACAGAAAAGAACAAGGCCCCAGTGCCTCAAGTTGAAGAAGAGAAAGATGATTCACTTGTTTTGAGGAAGTTGAAGCCAAAAATTCTTGACCACAATGATGCTCATCCAGTCACTGAGGACATGCATCTCAGGAAAGATTCAGGACTGAGATTATGGAGACAATCTGATCCCTATGCTGTTAGGAGGAGGACTGCAGTTGACTACAGGTTTCATACAAAGGAACAACAAGACTTCTATGAGACAATTTTGCTTGACAAGAAGCCCATTGTATGTGACATGAAATGGGTGGATTGGGAATACATCCAGGAGAATGAAGATCACTTCCCAGGAGTTTATGACAGCTTCAAGGCATGTGGAGTAGATGAATTTGTTGGACAGAAGCTCACCAAATGGAATGATGAGCTGATCATGTAGTTTTACTCCACTACTCATTTCCATCCATATGGGAGGATATTATGGATGTCTGAAGGTACTAGGCACCATCCACTATTGAAGAATGGGCCAAGCTAATCAATGCCCCAGAGGAACATGAGGATGACTGGGATGTGTATGCCAAGAAAAAGAAGGATCACAACTCCATGGCCAACATGTACAAAGAGATCCTTGATAAAGCTTTGGAGGCACACAAGCTTGGATCTGTACACTTCTTGTTGTCTGGTCTGACTACTATTAACTAGATCTTAAGGAACACATTGCTACCCAAGTTAGGAGATCACAAGATGATCAGAGGACTCTCCATCAACATGCTGCGAATCTTTGATGTCCCTCAGAAGTTCAAAGTTATGAGTTTGATTGTAGAAATGATCAAGAGGACTGCTGCTGATCAAAAGATAAGTTGTGGATATGCTCCACATATTCAGGAGATCATCAATTCTAAGATGGGCACAGGAACTTATTTGCTAGACAAGGAGCATCTACCCTTACATCCTGAATTTGAAGACAACACTGTTGTGATGAATGAGGAGGAACCATCATCAGTTCAAGTCCAGGAGAAGATAGCCAAAGCAAAGGCTGAGAAAGCTGCAAGGATGCGAAGCGCAGAAGAAGCATCTCAAGTTTTCCTCAAGACAAAACAAGATCAATTAGGCTATCTTATTCAAGCTACTCTGAGGATTGAGAAGGGCTTGGCCACCCTGACTCAGAATCAGGAGAGCCTGGAGAGGATTGTTGAGACAAAATTCTATGATCTTGACCTCAAGGTAATTGAGATTCAGACTGCAGTTGAGCAGCTTTAGGAGGAAGCAGAAGAGAGGAGACGGAAGGCAACTGTTGATGCTTTTCAGCGTGTGCCACAAGGTCCGAGGTCTGCTGTAGTGCCAGTTTCAGATGCTAGCTACAGCTCCAGTGCCACCTCCAGCACCCACTCCACCAGCTCCAACTACATCAATAGATGCCTTCGTTCTTGGAGTTCTCTCTACACCACCTCCCGAAGACCAAGCCTGAGAGACGCATAGCACTATGCATTTTCAAAAAATTTGGTAACTTGTTGCCAAAGGGAAAAAATATGTATAGATCATAGGCTTCGAGAGAGAGTGTCTCGCTTTTTATCTCTCTTGCTTTTGGTTGAACTTTTTATTGTGTGAGATACTTTATGTCCTTGTGAGATACTTATGTGATCATGTGGTTGATCATTTGCTACCTTAATGCTTGTTTGGATGCTACTATCTTTTATATCTCTTATATGATCGTTCACTTTCTTGGTGATGAGTGCATGATTTTAATTTCTATCATTTTGAGCGCTCCACCAAGATGTATGTGACATGGAAGAGTAACCCATGATCCTAATCGATTGTGCATTTGCATTCAAAAGCAAATCTTAAATAATGCACAAATTTAGGGGGAGCTCTTGCTTATCACATACTTCTCAAAGCGACGATGTTTTTCAATCTTATGATCATTTGTCGAAGCTTTGATCTATATGTTGTCATCAGTTACCAAAAAGGGGGAGATTGAAAGTGCAACTATCACTGGGTGGTTTTGGTAATTCCTAACAACATATAGCTCATTGAGCTAATGCTATTTTAAGATAAATATTTCAGGAAAGCTCAATGATTGGAATGGCATGGATTAGAAAGTGGACCCCTCAAAATGCTAAGGACAAAAGATTGGCTCAAGCTCAAAGCACAAGACTCTACATTTTACTTTTAGTGATCCAAGATAACATTGAGTCCATAGGAAAAGCCAATACTATTAAAAGGGGGTGAGGTGTTGCTTAATGAGTTACTTGCTCAAAATTCTTAGTGATATGATCCAAAAACCCTCAACTACTTTCTCATATACACATATGTCCCAAACCAAAATTCAAACTCGGCCCCACCGAAATCTTCTATCCGGTGCCATCGAGTTCACTTGACATAGCCACTGCCACAAACCCTAGTCACTTCGGTCTCACCGATAGGGATCTCGGTCTCACCGAGATGGGATTGCAACCTCTCTGTTTCCCTTCGTAATGTTTCGGTCCAACCGAGATGAGCAATCGGTCCCACCGAGATTGCAATGCAAACTCTCTGTTTCCCCTTCATAACGTTTCGGTCTAACCAAGATGAGCGAATCGGTCCCACCGAGTTTGCCTGACCAACTCTCTGTTTGTCTATTACCAAAAACGGTCCCACCGAGTTTGTGTAATCGGTCTCACGGAGATTATGTTATGCCCTTACCCTAATGGAATCGGTCCTACCGAAAATCCTAACATTCACATTTGGAACTAAATCAGTCTGACCGAGTTTTATAATTCGGTCCCACCGAGTTTGGTGATTTGTGTGTAACAGTTAGATTTTGTGTGGAGGCTATATATACCCCTCCACCCACTCTTCATTCATGGAGAGAGCCATCGGAACATGCCTACACTTCCAACATACATTTTCTGAGAGAGAACCACCTACACTTGTGTTGAGGTCAAGATATTCCATTCCAAGCACATAAATCTTGATCTCTAGCCTTCCCCAAGTTGCTTTCCACTCAAATCATCTTTCTACCAAATCCAATCCTATGAGAGAGAGTTGAGTGTTGGGGAGACTATCATTTAAAGCACAAGAGCAAGGAGTTCATCATCAACACACCATCTATTACCTTTTGGAGAGTGGTGTCTCCTAGATTGGTTAGGTGTCACTTGGGAGCCTCCGACAAGATTGTGGAGTTGAACCAAGGAGTTTGTACGGGCAAGGAGATCGCCTACTTCGTGAAGATCTACCCTAGTGAGGCAAGTCCTTCGTGGGCGATGGCCATGGTGGGATAGACAAGGTTGCTTCTTCGTGGACCCTTCGTGGGTGGAGCCCTCCGTGGACTTGCGCAGCCGTTACCCTTCATGGGTTGAAATCTGCATCAACGTGGATGTACGATACCACCACCTATCGGAACCACGCCAAAAATCTCCGTGTCTATATTGCGTTTGCTCCCTCCAAACTCCTCCCTTTACCTTCATATGCAATTGTTTTACATTCCGCTGCTATACTCTTAGAATTGCATGTGTAGGTTGATTACTTGATTTGTGCTAAGTTGCTAAAATCTTCCAATACTTAAAATTGGGAAAAGGCTAGATTTTTATTTGGTCAAGTAGTCTAATCACCCACCTCTAGACATACTTTCAATCCTACAGAGACCTCCCGGAGGCCTATGCACCGTTGTACCAGACAGGGAGGCATTAGTCGCCGCCATGCCCGTCTTCAACGAGCTGGGGCTCGTGTCGCTCAAGCACCCCAACTCCTCGGTGCTGGTGTCTTCTGAAAACAACTCCGGTGAAGAGGGCAAGGAGGAATCGGAGGCGACTGAGGACGATGTGGCGGAGATTTCTCCCCTGTCCCAGAGCGAGATCCTCTACGGCCTCGCAGATGATGACGACACCGGCAAGCCCCTGGCCATGGAATCTCCACGCTCCACCGGGGTCCTGACGAGGTCTGGGGCCACTCCTCGAGCCCTGCGGAGGTCAGCCAGGCGACCCCGAAGAAGAGTGGGGCGGCACCCCCCTCAGGGCGACGCCTATGCCTCGCCAAGCAGTAGTACTGCGCCGAGGCGGAGGCCAAGATGAAGGCCCTCCAGGAGGAACAAGCCTCGTGTAGCCAAACGCTCCAGCAGTAGGAGGAGGACCTGAAGGCCTGCGAGGCGAAGCTCGTCGATCGCAATGCCGAGCTAGCCTAGGTGGCCACCGACCAGACCACAAAGCGCGGCCGCCTTGACGCGTTGAAGAAGGAGGTGACTGACGCCCAGGTAGCCCATGCTCAGCATGTCTTTGAGGTGGCAACCCAGCTGGAAGCCAGGGAGAAAGCCCTCGTTGCCGCCAAGAAGAAGGTGGCCACGGGCCACGAGACCTTCTTGGCCCTTGAGCTCGGGTTTCACAAGGTGCTACACTCCACCCATGGGGGAGGATACGAAGAGCCGCTGGCGACCCCTGAAGATGGTCTTGCAAGGCTCCTCCCCAAGCTTGACGAAGCACTCAAGGGTGCCACTGCTGAGGTGGACTCCTTCCTGGAGGTGGAGTGCCGCTCGCTCTTCACGACAGTCGCGACACGCGTCTTCAGCCACCTCTACGTCTAGGACGCCGGCTTCGGTCTCAATGCCCTGATCAACTCGGTGGCACCCGAGTCGCGCGATGCTGCCGTACAGGCTGTTAGGGACCAGGTGGACGCACTGCTGGGGAGGTTCCTCTGCGTCTCTATCCCCGAGGCTCCGGTAGCAGAAGTCGAAGGCGGTGAGGATGCTGGCAGCGTTGTCGATGAGCGGCTTCTAGCGAGCAGGGCAGGCGGCGATGGTGGTGGCACTCTTTAGTTTTATCCTGCAACATTTACCGTGCCTCGTGGAGGCATAAGACTTCTGTTTAAGCTTGTGGAACAATTTGTGCTTGTGATAATTATTAGGACTCCGTGATTTCCTTATTGCGCCAAGTTTCCTTCGTGGTTGCGTTTGCGCTCTGCATCGGCAGGGCCCAGCCCCACGCATACCTCGACCACCATTGGGGCATCCGGATCACCAGGACAACAACAAGGGCGAGGGGCTACATAACTAGTGAGACCCCTAAGTCGTGATGCTCAGGAGGTCCCCCTTGACGTACGAGCAGCCCTCATGAAGGAAACGTGGATGCCGGGGCATACCCCTTCGCGCTATGCATCGCCAGGGCCTAGCCTCGTGCATACCTCGATTGCCGTTGGGGCGTCCGGATCACTAGGACGACACCAAGGGGCGAGGGGCTACATGACTAGCGAGGCCCCTGAGTCGCGATGCTCTGTAGGTCCCCCTTGACGTGCGAGCAGACCTCATAAAGGAAATGTGGGCGCCGGGAGTCCCCCATACCTTTGCCCACCAGCTCTCGGCGGGAACGCGAGAAGACCATGGCCTGGACCTGGTACGGTTGCGTGTACCAGGCGTGGCCTGAGAACAATTCCTGTGTCCAGCCCCCACGTGTGATCCTCCCGAGGGGAAAGTTGTGGGGTGTTACCGGGCGAAGAGCTGAAAGGCTGTCAGGAGGTTGGTGCAGCCACGATGTCACATCCCTAGCTTCTGGTGCTGCCTAGTGTTTGCATCTTGCTTGCATCATGTTTAACTTTCATGGAAACTTGAAATGGGGGATGTTCAAACCCTAGCATAAAAGGAATCCACCAGGTTCAACTAAAATATTTTTCAGTGAACCCAAATGGCCTTCAAAAATGTTCATCATTTTGGAAAATGCTAGAAACAACAACTAGAGGTGACGCACATTTTTGCATGACATTTTGGATTGTTGAATTAACACATATTATATTTTGAATTGGAGCAAATAAATACTATAAATACTTCATTACTCCAATAATTCTGATTTTTGTTGAGGGGCTTTGGAATAATCCTTTTAGTCCGTGCAAAGTTTATCAGAAGCAACAAAATTAGTTTGGTTCAAAAACCAAATTAAAACAAATGTCAGAAATAGAAAACAGAAACAAAATAGAGAAAAGGAGAAACTTACCTGGCACTTACCTATCCAGCTGGCCGGCCTGCTACTGTGCGGCCCAGCCCACAGTGCAGTGCCAGTCACCCTCAACCTCCCGCCAGGAGGATGAGAGGCGCATGGCCACCACACGCAAGCACGCACCCCGTACACCTCCTGCTTGCCGTCGCTGCTGCTGGAGGGCGCCAAGAGCGCCATGGCACCCCCTGCATCTTCCCCCTCTCTGGTTCCTCCCTCTCTCCCCCAGCACTCGTGCCGCTGCCACCCGAGGCCGCCGACGAGCACCGCCGCGGCCACAGCCTCCCCCGTGCCTCTCCTACATGACCTCAAGCTCCGCCGTCGACCCATACGCCGTCTACACCGAGCCACGCGACGGGAAGAGCCCCGGAGCACCGTCCCCGTCTTCTTCCTCCTCGGGTCACCGAGATCGCCGGCGACCGTGCTCCTGCTCCGACGCGTCCCCGAGCCCGCTGACCTTCTCCTCCGCCCCCAGTGAGCCCCTGATCGCTTCCCCCCTGTTCCCTTCTGCGATAGCGCGCCTTAACTAGCCCACCATCAAGGTCGAGATCTCCCCGCCGCCGGCCATGCCACCACCGTGGCTACGGCCGCACAAGCTCGTGTCCGAGCTCACGGATGCACTCACCGCACTCCCTTGAGTCGAACATGACCATCCACGGCTCCTTCCGTGCCCCGCATCGCCCAAACCATTGTTGGCCGAACTCCGACCGCCGCCACGAGCTCCGTTCCGGTGAGCTCCGTCCAGCCCAGCCCCAGCGACCGCCACCGTTGGATGCGCCACCCTGCCAGCTCTTCGTAGATGCTCTCTGCGCGTCCAACCGTCGACTGCAGCGCAAGTCCGGCTAACCTCCGCCGCGTTTCTGGTTGTCGCCGGCAAAACTCCGGTGTGCTGACGTGGCCGCGTGATTAGTGCTAATCGCGGCCTGCTAACCAACCTATAGTCACTGACTAGTGGGCCCAGTGCCCTAATAGTTTTAACTTAATCACTAATTAGAGCAAGTGCCACTAACATGTGGGCCCAGGCCTTAACTAATGTAGATTAGGTTAGTTTAATTTTAATTAACCCTGGTAGTTAACTGTGTCACTGACGTGTGGACCCCACACGTCAGGTTTGACCTGGACCAAGCCGTTGACCTGCTGACGTCACTGTGAGGTCATGCTGACGCAACAATTCCTTTTTGGAATTTAAATAAATCTTAAATGATTTATTATTTTCAGAAAATGCCCAAAACTTCTAAAATTCATATAAATTCAACCGTAACTCCAAATGAAAAGATTTATATATGAAAAATGATCAGAAAAATCCAATCTATCCATCTGTACCATTTTCATGCATGTTAGAACAACTTATAGCTACTGTTTAGGACAAATCAAATGTATGGCATTTAAATAACCATATGTGAAGTTTGAATTTGAACCTAGTGTTCAAACCAACTCCATTTAACGTGTTGCTAGTTGCATTAGCTTAATCAACAGCATATTGCCATGTCATGATCATGCATCATATTGTTGCATCGCATTGATTGTGTTCTTCCTTGTTTGCCGGTAATTGTCCCCTCTTAGTAGACGACGTTCCGACGATGTGATCGATGACACTGATGAAGAACTATACTATCTTCAGAAGTGCCAGGCAAGCAAAAACCCCTTGTTCATTCCGATAAAATCCCACTCTCTCGCTCCTGCCCTCTTTACTGCATTAGGACAACAACGTTTCAACTGTTACATGCTGCGGTAGCTGAACCCCTTTCCTCTACATGACTTGTCATTTCCACAGTAAATAGATGAAACCCACTAGCATGAGTAGGAGTTGTTTGAGCCCTGATGTGCCTACTCATTCATGTTTGTTTGTCATGCCTGCTACTGCTTAGAGTTGAGTCAGGTCTGATTCATCGGGGATGAATTAGAATGTGGTGAACATGTCCTACTGTTGAGAGCTAAGTGTGTGAACACGATTTGGTAAAGGTAGCGGTGAGAGGCCATGTAGGAGTACATGGTGGGTTGTATCATTGCAGTCGTCCTTAGGAACTGAGTTCTGTGTTTGTGATCCATGAACAACTACTACCACGCATTGGAATGCTTAATGCCCCTCTCGACTTATTAATCAACCTGATCTCTGTCCAGGAGTTGCAACTAGTTTCTGGTGTTTGTAGGTAGTGTTAGTAGTCTACCAAGTGGCACCCAGTACAGGTGGGCTTGGGACAAACTAGGCACAGTGGCCCGATGTACCAAGTGGCACCCGGATGGTGGGCTTGGGAACCCTGTACACATCATTTGGGGCCATGAGCGACACCCCGGCCGGATCTCCTTGCGGATGGAACCCGAATAGGCGATAAACCTGCACGAGAGACTTGTGTGGTTCGTCAGGTCATGGCCGACACCCTCGCCTGGCTTTCGCTTGAAGGTTGCCGAGGTACATGATGTGTACAGGGCGATAAGTGGCGAGAGCGTGTGTGAAGAAGTACACCCCTGCAGGGTTATCATTATCTATTCGAATCACCGGATTCATCGGCTTTGGAAACTTGGACCCCTTGCATCGTTCATAGACAAGTGAAAGTGGATACTCTAAAATGCGCAAGATAAGCGTGAGTGCTATGGATGGCGTTCTCGTAGGGAGACGGGAGTGGATCCATAGTGGTGTAGTGATATGGTGAATATGTGGACTCGTGTGCGCCACCTCATAAGAGTTACCAGTAGTCGTAGTTCAGGATAGCCACCGCATCAAAGCTGGCTTGCTGCAGTCAAACTCCACCACCCCCTTTATTGTTACTGATGCATATGTAGCTAGTTCTAATGTAAGTCTTGCTGGGTACATTTGTACTCACGTTTGCCTATTTTATGTTTTGCAGAGAGACGTCAGTCTCGCTAGTAGTTCCACGTGGACTTCGACATTTAGCTTGATACCTCAGCTACGATCTTGTGCCCTCGGCAGGATCTGGTAGATAGTCAGGCTTCTCAGCCTTTTTCATTTGTAGAAGTCTGTACTCAGACATGTTAAGCTTCCGCATGTGCTTTGACTGGTATGCTCTAAATGTTGGGTCATGAGACCCATGTTTGTTTTATCTGGCTCTTCGAAGCCTAATGAATAAATACTCTGAGTCGTAGAGTCTTGTTGTGATGCCATGTTGTATTGCACATATTGAGCATATTGTGTGTATGATTGAAATGCTTGATATGTGTGGGATCCGACAACCTAGTTGTTTATCCTTGGTAGCCTCTCTTATGGGGAAATGTAGTCTTGTGCTTCCATGAGCCATAGTAGTCCGCTACAGCCCGGTTCACCGGAGTCCTGCTAGCCCGGCACTACTGCTCCGGAACACTTGACTGTCCGGCATGTGTTTCACTTCGTTCCTGTGTCTATCCCTTCGGGGAAATGTCACGCGGTGACATCCGGAGTCCTGCCTAGCCTGCTAGAGCCCGGGTTTCCAGAGTCCTGTTAGCCCAGTGCTACAGCCCGGATTCACACGCTGCTGACCGACATGCTCGATGTGATTCATGTATGCCTTTCCCCATAGGTTGGTGCCGCTTTGGGTTCACGACTAGCCATGTCGGCCCGGGTTTTCTGTCATATGGATGCTAGTGACACTATCATATACGTGAGCCAAAAGGCGCAAATGGTCCCGGGCCATGGTAAGGCGACACCCGTGGGAATACCGTGCGTGAGGCCGCAAAGTGATATGAGGTGTTACCGGCTAGATCGATGTGACTTGGAATCGGTGTCCTGACAGCTTTGGTATTAGAGCCTGACTGCCTGTAGGATTACCAAGCCAAACCGGTCGAAGTTGAGTCTAGAAATGCTTTAGTTATGTAAGGGAATTGATTGTGGAAGGGAACGTAAGGCTCTTTTTACTCCTTATCCTCATGACCTTCTGATCTGAGTCATCTTACCTTTTCTATGGGGTTAAGAACTAGGCTTCTCTTCTATCTCTCAGGATGACGTGTTACTAGACCGTAGTTGCCTAGGATTGTTGGATTTAAGCCTCAGTCCAGTTTCTACTACTCCAGTGTGTTGTTAGTTGGACTTGGAAACTTGATATTGCGATGTTAAGTGGTTATGCCACCATTTTGCAGGATGTCTCAAATCTTTTTGAGAATTTACAGTCGTTATGCTGCCTGAGTCATTCCTGGTTTCTAAATAATCTGATGCATTTGCAAGTCCTTCCTCCGTTCCCAATGTCCTTTTGGTCAGAATAAGCACACTAGCCAGTGAGTTGAGGTACTCTGTTGCCTTGACATATATGTTGGAGCTAATATTATGACCCTAGGTGTCTTAGAGAGTCACCTAGTAATCTAGCAATGCTTTGTATTCCTGGTGTGATGATTCTGGCCATTGTTCTTGAAAGCATCCCGTGATGCCATTTAGTAGTAGGTATTCTACTCTTGGGTTCCTGACCCAAGATTCACTCCACTTACCTTCTGTTGATAGTGTTTGCTAGTTCCTTTAGAATATTAGTAACCTTTTTGATAGTCCTCGAGGTCCGTGGTATTTTCTTCTTCCAAGTACCATGAACTACTTATGGCAGAAGTTCTTTTGAACCAAAAGATCACAAACCAGAGTGCTTTTGATGAGTTCTCCATTCTGCATTATGAATCTGCCAGTTCTACCTTTCTGCATGGGTTATCTGGAAGAAATGTTGAGCTTTGCCCGAGATACTAATCTATGCATCCACAACTCAGAAAGATATATGTTCCTTGAGTTGTCCCTCCTTAGTTGTTTCTGACCTTCGTCTATCAATTGATAGTCGAGGGTATATCATTGCATTCGTTCATCAAAGTCTGTTATTCTTGTGGTCCGTCAAGCCATTCTATTCCAGAATGCCTAGTAGAAACAAACTCCAGTACCTCATCCATATCCAGGATTGGGTCAAAGCAATTGTATTCCGTAGATCAAAATGCCAATCCAGCTTTTGATTCTGTTCTACCCTGAAGTATTGCCCTCTTTATGTCAGGAATATAATAGGAATTGCACAACCTCCTATGAACTCTTGATACAGTGATACTTCTCGCCATCATTATTCATTTCTCGGTCCCGTGTTGTTGTAACCGGAATGCCGACAAGTAAACTGTGATGTGTGAAATCAATACTCCTAGCAACCCTGTTGCTTGGTAGTTAATGGACAATATTCTCATTCCTAGCGTGTTGGTTATTGAATCATCATTCTAGGATAGATTGAGCTACCTAGTCCTTATTTCTGGTGCACTCCTCGATCAATGAGTGAGGATTATTCAATCCCTTGCTTATTTGATCATATCTTCTTGCTCTGAAAAGCAAGATTGTTCTCGAGCTTAGTAACATATCGGTGGTTCGTGATGTTCTGAATATCTTCTCGGAAGTATTACCAGGTTGTCACCTAACTGCTATGTTGAGTCCGTGATCATGTTGGTTTTCCTCCAAACCACCCATTCTCCAAGAATCTGTGTGGGATACCCCTGAGCTAGTTGGTTAAGCCAAACAACAACTTGGAGAGTTGGAAGATAAAAGCTTATCTGACTTAGTTCATGTTAAGGGTTATCTTTTGGTGTGTATGTGTGTTGAAGAAAGATGATATCTCCATCGATTGGCCCTCGGGATCAGTTGTTGGATCTATTGCCTTGTCAAAACTTTGACTTGAGTATGGGCTATTGTCAAGTCAAATCAGAACCAACGATGTTCGTAATGTTGTCTTACTCGTGGTTGATCCCTCGAGCATACACCATTACATCCTTTGGTCTGACCAATGCTATCACCGTGTTCACATGATGGTGGGAGTCCAGTGATATGGAAATTCCAATGAGTTGTTGTTGAGCCCATCAGCAGCATTTTGTCTCCCCCATGATTCATGTTGAACATCAATCAAGTGTTGAAAATTTTGTAAGCAATGCCTTCATGTTCTGTTCATGAAGCTTATGCTTGGATGGAAGAAGTGACTTCCCCGAATTCATGTGCATTTGGTGCAAGTTGCCGCCGTGAGTTCGAGAAAGATTGTTTTTGTTTCCTCTGGTACCATCCAAAGTCAATTATGCATGTGCGAATGTATTCTATGGTTTGGTAGATTAATTACCTCCACTCCATATGTATTCCCTAGCACACCAAGCCAATGATTGATTTGTTCGAGGAAAAGAAGTTCTTGAGTGCTAACCCTTAAGGACCCAAAGGTACATGCGCAGGACTTCGCTCTCTGCAATGATGGTTCCCAATCAGAACTCGGTAGTGTTTTATTATAAGACTACTACGTGATCATGCTTGTCTGGGACAGTGTGTTCACATGTATGTAGCAGAACCAGCTCATATTTGGAGCTTGCTATCGTAGTTCATTTCCCGAGAATCTCGCAACGTCATCTCGTCGGTTTGTGTTGCAAACTTTCTTTTCCAGACATGACGTGTGAAATATCCTGTTACCAACCAGATCTAAATATCAGGCAGATATGATGGTTGAAAAAAATCCCCAACATCTGCATGTTGTTCCCAGCTTGCACCGCCATTGTGCCAATCTCCCATGGGCTGCCCTGCTCAGCAATTGTTGTTCCGGATCATCTTCAGAAGTGGTCCTACCATGGGTCCCAACCATTTTTCGATGATGAACAAAATCATCCATTGCGTTGTCTTCAATAAGGTAGTCCACATCATCCATTCTACTCTGAGTATGCCATCCTTTTGAACTTCTTCAAACGATCATTTGTGAATTGACTTAGGCGGGTATAGAGAGCATCAATGAACTCGTATCAAAAGTAATTCTTTTTGCCACTTAAGGGAATAATTCCATGAGTCACCTTTCCCGAGGTGCCCCGATATGGAATCATGGCAATTTTTCCCCGCTACTTTGAAACCCTTGTCAAATTGATTCTTCCATCCCTCCTGATGCATGTTTTGCCTCTCAGCTCCAGAGATGTTTCTATGTCTCATCCCATGAGTTGATCTTGTGATCATTAAGATGATCCTAAGTTGCTCGAACCTCAGGAAGATCGATTCTTCTTAAATTCTCCCTTTCTACTCGTTGTCATGTTGGATGTAGTTCTCAAAGCAAGACGTCGAGATCAAGGTGATGCAATGAATCAACATCCTCGAGAAAGACATCTGGATCGTGAAGATTCTGTTAGCTTGTGTCCCTCTATCTCCTTACCTCACGACTTGAATCTCGCGATGAGATTCTTGTTTAGTAGGGGTGAGCTGTCACATCCCTAGCTTCTGGTGATGCCTAGTGTTTGCATCTTGCTTGCATCATGTGTAACTTTCATGGAAACTTGAAATGGGGGATGTTCAAACCCTAGCATAAAAGGATTCCACCAGGTTCAACTAAAATATTTTTCAGTGAACCCAAATGGCCTTCAAAAATGTTCATCATTTTTGGAAAATGCTGGAAACAGCAACCAGAGGTGATGCACATTTTTGAATGACATTTTGGATTGTTGAATTAACACATATTGTATTTTGAATTGGAGCAAATAAATACTATAAATACTTTATTACTCCAATAATTCTGATTTTTGTTGAGGGGCTTTTGAATAATCCTTTTAGTCCCTCCAAAGTTTATAAGAAGCAACAAAATTAGTTTGGTTCAAAAACCAAATTAAAACAAATGTCAGAAATAGAAAACAGAAACAAAATAGAGAAAAGGAGAAACTTACCTGGCACTTACCTGTCCAGCTAGCCGGCCTGCTACAGTGCGGCTCAGCCCACAGCGCAGTGCCAGTCACCCTCAACCTCTCGCCAGGAGGATGAGAGGCGCGTGGCCACCACACAAAAGCACACGCCCCGGCCACCTCCTGCTTGCCGCCGCTGCTGCTGGAGGGCGCCAAGAGCGCCACGACACCCCCTGCATCTCCCCCCCCCTCTCTGGTTCCTCCCTCTCTCCCCCAGCACTCGCGCCGCTGCCACCCGAGGCTGCCAACGAGCACCGCCGCGGCCATAGCCTCCCCCGTGCCTCTCCTATGTGACCTCGAGCTCCGCCGTCGACCCATACACCATCTACACCAAGCCACGCGACGGGAAGAGCCCCGGAGCGCCGTCCCTGATGTCTTCTTCCTCCTCGGGTCACCGAGATCACCGGCGACCGTGCTCCCGCTCCGACGCGTCCCCGAGCCCGCTGACCTTCTCCTCCGCCCCCAGTGAGCCCCTGATCGCTTCCCCCCTGTTCCCTTCTGCGATAGCGCGCCTTAACTAGCCCACCGTCGAGGTTGAGATCTCCCCGCCGCCGGCCATGTCACCACCGTGGCTACGGCCACAAAAGCTTGTGTCCGAGCTCACGGATGCACTCACCACACTCCCTCGAGTCGAACATGACCATCCACGGCTCCTTTCGTGCCCCGCATCGCCCAAACCATTGTTGGCCGAACTCCGGCCGCCGCCGCGAGCTCCGTTCCGATGAGCTCCGGCTGGCTCAGCCCCAGCCACCGCCACCGTTGGATGCGCCACCCCGCCAGCTCCCCGTAGATGCTCTCTGTGTGTCCAATCGTCGACTGCACCGCAAGTCCGGCTAACCTCCGCCGCGTTTATGGTCGTCGCCGGCCAAACTCCGGCGTGCTAACGTGGCCGCGTGATTAGTGCTAATCGCCGCCTGCTAATCAACCTATAGTCACTGACTAGTGGGCCCAGTGCCCTAATAGTTTTAACTTAATCACTAATTAGAGCAAGTGCCACTGACATGTGGGCCCAGGCCTTAACTAATGTAGATTAGGTTAGTTTAATTTTAATTAACCCTGGTAGTTAACTGTGTCACTGACGTGTGGACCCCACACGTCAGGTTTGACCTGGACCGAGCCATTGACCTACTGACGTCACTGTAAGGTCATGCTGACGCAACAATTCCTTTCTGGAATTTAAATAAATCTTAAATGATTTATTATTTTCAGAAAATGCCCAAAACTTCTAAAATTCATAGAAATTCAACCGTAACTCCAAATGAAAAGATTTATATATGAAAAATGATCAGAAAAATCCAATCTATCCATCTGTATGATTTTGATGCATGTTAGAACAACTTATAGCTACTGTTTAGGACAAATGAAATGTATGGCATTTAAATAACCATTTGTGGAGTTTGAATTTGAACCTAGTGTTCAAACCAACTCCATTTAACTTGTCGCTAGTTGCATTAGCTCAATCAACAGCATATTGCCATGTCATGATCATGCATCATATTGTTGCATCGGGTTGATTGTGTTCTTCCTTGTTTGCCGGTAATTGTCCGCTCTCAGTAGACGATGTTCCGACGATGTGATTGATGACACTGATGAAGAACTATACTATCTTCAGAAGTGCCAGGCAAGCAAAACCCCCTTGTTCATTCCGATAAAATCCCACTCTCTCGCTCCTGCTCTCTTTTACTGCATTAGGACAACAACATTTCAACTGTTACATGCGGCGGTAGATGAACCCCTTTCCTCTGCATGACCTGACATTGCCATAGTAAATAGATGAAACCCACTAGCATGAGTAGGAGTTGTTTGAGCCCTGATGTGCCTACTCATTCATGTTTGTTTGTCATGCCTGCTACTGCTTAGAGTTGAGTCAGGTCTGATTCATCGGGGATGAATTGGAATGTGGTGAACAAGTCCTACTGTTGAGAGCTAAGTGTGTGAACACGATTTAGTAAAGGTAGCGGTGAGAGGCCATGTAGGAGTACATCGTGGGTTGTCTCATTGCAGCCGTCCTTAGGAACTGAGTTCTGTGTTTGTGATCCATGAACAGCTACTACCGCGCATTGGAATGCTTAAGTGCCCCTCTCGACTTATTAATCAACCCGATCTCTGTCCAGGAGTTGCAACTAGTTTCTGGTGTTTGTAGGTAGTGTTAGTAGTCTACCAAGTGGCACCCGGTACAGGTGGGCTTGGGACAGACTAGGCACAGTGGCCCGATGTACCAAGTGGCACCCGGATGGTGGGCTTGGGAACCCTGTACACATCGTTTGGGGCCGTGAGCGACACCCCGGCCGGATCTCCTTGCGAATGGAACCCGAATAGGCGATAAACCTGGACGAGAGACTTGTGTGGTTAGTCAGGTCATGGCCGACACCCTTTCCCGGCTTCCGCTTGAAGGTTGCCGAGGTACATGACATGTACAGGGCGATAAGTGGCGAGAGTGTGTGTGAAGAAGTACACCCCTGCAGGGTTATCATTATCTATTCGAATCGCCGGATTCCCCGGATTTGGAAACTTGGACCCCTTGCGTCGTTCATAGACAAGTGAAAGTGGATATTCTAAAATGCGCAAGATAAGCATGAGTGCTATGGATGACGTCCTCGTAGGGAGACGGGAGTGGATCCATAGTGGTGTATTGATATGGTGAATATGTGGACTCGTGTGCGCCACCTCAAAAGAGTTACCAGCAGTCGTAGTTCAGGATAGCCACCGCGTCAAAGCTGGCTTGCTGCAGTCAAACTCCACCACCCCCTTTATTGATACTGATGCATATGTAGCTAGTTCTGATGTAAGTCTTGCTGGGTACATTTGTACTCACGTTTGCCTATTTTATGTTTTGCAGAGAGACGTCAGTCTCGCTAGTAGTTCCACGTGGACTTCGACGTTTAGCTTGATACCTCAGCTACGATCTTGTGCCCTCGGCAGGATCTGGTAGATAGTCAGGCTTCTCAGCCTTTTTCATTTGTAGAAGTCTGTACTCAGACATGTTAGGCTTCCGCATGTGCTTTGACTTGTATGCTCTGAATGTTGGGTCATGAGACCCATGTTTGTTTTATCTGGCTCTTCGAAGCCTAATGAATAAATACTCTGAGTCGTAGAGTCTTGTTGTGATGCCATGTTGTATTGCACATATTGAGCATATTGTGTGTATGATTGAAATGCTTGGTATGTGTGGGATCCGACAACCTAGTTGTTTATCCTTGGTAGCCTCTCTTATGGGGAAATGTAGTCTTGTGCTTCCATGAGCCATAGTAGTCCGCTACAGCCCGGTTCACCGGAGTCCTGCTAGCCCGGCACTACTACTCCAGAACACTCGACTGTCCGGCATGTGTTTCACTTCGTTCCTGTGTCTGTCCCTTCGGGGAAATGTCACGCGGTGACATCCGGAGTCCTTCCTAGCCTGCTACAGCCCGGGTTTCCGGAGTCCTGTTAGCCCAGTGCTACAGCCCGGATTCACACGCTGCTAACCGACATGCTCGATGTGATTCATGTATGCCTTTCCCCATAGGTTGGTGCCGCTTTGGGTTCATGACTAGCCATGTCGGCCCGGGTTCTCTGTCATATGGATGCTAGCGACACTATCATATACGTGAACCAAAAGGTACAAACGGTCCCGGGCCATGGTAAGGCGACACCCGTGGGAATACCGTGCGTGAGGCCGCAAAGTGATATGAGGTGTTACCGGCTAGATCGATGTGACTTGGAATCGGGGTCCTGACACACGAGGGTGCCCTGGTTGTTTATTCACCAGCGCGGAGCATGGTGCTCACTACAAGAAATATGTGAACTTATGACCTTCTGTCAGTGACCCTCGAAGAATTGGTCATAAATTTATGACCATTTTAGACCAATTGGTCAAAAGCTGTCTGGGGGGCTCTAAACCCTAAACCATAACGACCATTTTGGTCAGAAAGGTCATAATTTCATTAGAGGAAATGGTCATAAAGCAAACAGTGCTAGTCCGCTGCCTTATTTCTAGTTGTTAACGACCAATATAGATGGTCATAGCCTTGTAAATTGTGGTGGGTTGCTATGACTAGGCGCCATCTCATCAGTTTTGCCTATGTGTCATGTCCATGTGGTAGTTTTTGCCCTAGGTTGTGAAGCAACCTATATTTCTGTCATTCCCAAAATTCCCAAAAAAAAAACTCATAAATTCTTTGGGCCATATCTTCGTCAAATATGTAAAAACCTTCCTTGCCTAGTTCAAAAATAATTCAAAAATATTCATTTTTCTATTCTGTTCAAAACAACAGTTTGTGAAGGAAGTACCACTTTGGCATGTCCAAATAGTATCCATTTTCTATAGTGCTTTCCTATGCCCAAATAACCATCCTCCACCAAATGCTAGCTCAATCCATTTATTATTTTGAGCCGAGCTTCAACATTCGTAGTCATGTCCAGTGTGGTAGTTTACAAAGCAAGTACCACCTAGGCTCTTCCTTTTGAGCTGAAAATTTGTGAAGACGGTCTTCTTAGTAACTGATCATCCTCAGCCAAAACTCACGCCCATTAGCCATGTACATTTCCCGTACCGCTAATCAAACACTTGGCTGCTAATTCATGTTTGAGCATCGATCGGTCTCCTCGTGAGAATCTTATGTTGTAATTTTCTTCCTAGCACCTACCTGGGGAGTGCCCAACCCACTAGACATGCATAGGCCACCCAGAACACATGGCAATACCACGGTCACGTGGTGACCACGCGGCGGGCATGCGAGTTTACGCGCTCTAGAGTTGGGGCCCTCGGCCACCACCCAAACCTCGACGTATCGCCACCAAACCATGTATTTATGATTAAATAGGTACTTATGTAACTAGAAATGATTTTTGGAAAAAATAAATAGCAAACTATGAGGCAGCTGCAGTTCAAATTTGACCCGCTTCCAACTGAATCGTCAGAAATTTGTCTTTTTCATGAGAGGTGGATAAAAACATTTTACACCCAATCATCTTGTCAATTGTACATTAAATATGGCCTAGTATTTTAGAAAATTTATTTGGTCAAATTTTGCAACAATTATTTGGTAGGTCCTTCACAAAAAAAACTCCTTTTGGGCACTCAAAAATGAAATTGGTTTTTTCGTCCAAAGAAAATGAAAACTTCCTTAGGCAACATTGTTTTCCATTCCAATATGCACCCTTGTGCACAATATGAGATCATTTGAACAAACTATGCCATGAATGTGGCCATAAGATTGATCATTTGGCTTGAAAGCCATTGATCTCCACACGTGATAGCTCGTTTCTGAGAACACTTTTTTAAAATAATTGTCATATTACAAGTTTGTTATTTTTCCTAGGAACTTGGCCACATATAATGACACAATGCGAAGGTTTCCCTATTTTTTGATTTTTTTGAATTTTTTATGCCTGTTTCAAAATGCGGTCAAAACGGCGGGAATGACCGTTCCTAGCTAGTGGTTGAATCTTGGAACTTTTTTGGTGTTTCTATGATTAAATAGATACTTATGTACCTAGAAATGATTTTTAAAAAAAATAAAGAGGAAACTACAAGGTAGCTACAGTTCAAATTTGACCCGCTTCCAACTGAATCGGCGGAAATTTGTCTTTTTCATGAGAGGTGGATCAAAACTTTTTACACCCAACCATTTGGTCAATTGTGCATTAAATATGGCCTAGTATTTTATAAAAATGATTTGGTCGAATTTTGCAACAATTATTTGGTAGGTCCTTCACAAAAAACCTCCTTTTAGGCACTCAAAAAATGGAAAATGGTTTTTTCGTCCAAAGAAAGTGACAACTTCCTTAGGCAACATTGTTTGCCATTCCAATATGCACCCTTGTGCACAATATGAGATCATTCGAACAAACTATGCCATGGATGTGGCCATAAGATTGATCATTTGGCTTGAAAGCCATTGATCTCCACACGTGATAGCTCGTTTCTGAGAACACTTTTTTAAAATAATTGTCGTATTAAAAGTTTATTATTTTTCCTAGGAACTTGGCCACATATAATGACGCAATGCGAAGGTTTTCCGATTTTTTGATTTTTTTGAATTTTTTATGCCCGTTTCAAAATGCGGTCAAAACGGCGGGAATGGCCGTTCCTAGCTAGTGGTTGAATCTTGGAACTTTTCTGGTGTTTCTATGATTAAATATATACTTATGTACCTAGAAATGATTTTTGAAAAAAATAAAGAGCAAACTACAAGGTAGCTACAGTTCAAATTTGACCCGCTTCCAACTAAATCGGCGGAAATTTGTCTTTTTCATGAGAGGTGGATCAAAACTTTTTACACCCAACCATTTGGTCAATTGTGCATTAAATATGGCCTAGTATTTTAGAAAAATGATTTGGTCCAATTTTGCAACAATTATTTGGTAGGTCCTTCACAAAAAAACCTCCTTTTGGGCACTCAAAAAATGGAAAATGGTTTTTTCGTCTAAAGAAAGTGACAACTTCCTTACGCAACATTGTTTGCCATTCCAATATGCACCCTTGTGCACAATATGAGATCATTTGAACAAACTATGCCATGGATGTGGCCATAAGATTGATCATTTGGCTTGAAAGCCATTGATCTCCACACGTGATAGCTCGTTTTTGAGAACACTTTTTAAAAATAATTGCCGTATTACAATTTTATTATCTTTCCTAGGAACTTGGCCACATATAATGACGCAATGCGAAGGTTTTCCAATTTTTTGATTTTTTTTTGAATTTTTTATGCCCGTTTCAAAATGCAGTCAAAACGGCGGGAATGACCGTTCCTAGCTAGCGGTTGAATCTTGGAATTTTTTTGGTGTTTCTATGATTAAATAGATACTTATGTACCTAGAAATGATTTTTGTAAAAAATAAAGAGCAAACTATGAGGCAGCTGCAGTTTAAATTTGACCCGCTTCCAGCTAAATCGGCGGAATTTGTCTTTTTCACCAGAGGTGGATCACAACTTTTGACACCCAACCATTTGGTCAATTGTGCATTAAACATGGCCTAGTATTTTAGAAAATTGATTTGGTCCAATTTTGCAACAAATATATTGTAGGTCCTTCACAAAAAAACTAATTTTGGGCTCTCGAAAAATGATTGTCTTAAAAAACACTCATTTTGGATAATACCTTTTAGAGATATTTGTATTATTCAAAGTTTGTTATTTTACTGAAACATAGATCACACTTGGTGACACAATGCTAAGGGTTTTATTTTCTATTTATTTTTATAAATTTTCTAGGCCGTAAAAAAGCTGACATGATTTAGCATCTTATTTTTAATCGATCACGACCAATTTAAATGGTCATAACACCATCGAAGAGATACTGCGTTGTGATTGGTCCAAAAACATATCACGCGGATCATGGATTAAGCACCGTCAGATGCTCCGGATCGAACGGTAGCCCTCGGTAGCCCTCGTCGCTCTCATCCCCCTCCCGAATCACCCCGTGCCCCTCTCATCCCTCTCACCCTTGTCCACCTACGAAACCCTAGCACATCTCTCGTATGCCGCCGCTCCCTTCTCCCCTCGCCGCTGCTCCCTTCTCCCACCCGCCGCCACTACCTTCTCCCCACCATCGCCGCTCCCTTTTCCCCACCGCCGGTCCTTCATGCACGGCTCCCCAGAACAGACTCCACCCACCTCATGCTCCCCAGATCCATCTGGAGCCGCCTTCTCGCGCTCCCCATATCCGTCTCGATCTGCCTCCCCCTCGACTCGACCCGCCTCCACCCACCTCCTGCCCCCTCCCTCTCACTCCTCCGCCCGCCCACACGCGCCTGACCATCCACTCCCCCGCGATGAGCGCCACGCCAAGGAGCGGGGAGGGCAGGCAGGCGGACGGAATGCCCGCACAGAAGCGCCCGCACTCGTCGCTCGACGCGGACGACGGCCACGTCTAGGAGGAGGAGGTTGCCGCTGTCGCCGGGGCCGCCGGCTCCGGCACGGAGGGCGGTGGCGCAGGCGTCCAGAGGGCGGCCAACGCGGGTTCTGTTGAGCTGGCCAAGGACGGTGCCGGTGAGAGCACTGCTTCCAGTGACGCGTGCCGCTGACTCATCTCCCACCACGCGATGTCCGCTAGTTCAGGTTGCTTCGATTTGATGCTTTTGCTTGTTTCGTAGGCGTTAAGCATATGATTTAGGATCTGTTTCATCTCCTCTTCCTTCGTCATGAGTTGATCCAGTTTCTGGCCTTGCTTCTCGTGGTTTTGTAGCGTGTTTCCATTCACCAAGAAGAAGTGGTATGACAAATTAATCCAGTACTGTTGAATCAAGAAGAAGTGGCCTTACTGTAATGTTTATCTGTCCTATGAATTTGGATGCTTGGTACTCCATTTTACTACTGCTCTGTTCCGTGATCTCCCACTAATCTTCTTCGTGATTGTGGAGCCCGGTCGTTTGGTGCGATCCTATGTGTGTATGGAAACCTGATGTTGATCTTTATAAGATCTTCAGCAGATGTTGATCTCTTCTCTGTAGTTGCCTACCTAGCTAGCTCGATCTGCATTCAGGTGTTTTCATGCATTGCAGGAGCTTTTTTCTTAATGGTTATGTATGTTTAGCTAGTTCTTGCAGCGAGGCATATTTGTGATGCTAGTTTAGATCGACGTCCATGGCAGGAGCTCGGTGCTTGCTCAACGACCATGGTGTCCACGCGTATGCATGCACGGTTTACCAACTGCTGCTCTCAGGCACAGCTGGATTTCTGTTGTGCTTCCCCTCCATTTCAAACTAGCCTCGCCTCGTTGCTAGTTGACGGTGCATGCTAGCCGCATGCATGTACATGCATCTTCTAGAATAGAGTGATTGGTTTGAATTCAAGTGTAGAATATAGGCAAATGGGTGCTAGCTGTACATATTAATTGCCTCCGTTCAGTGTCGATTTCTTCAGTGTACTACTGCTAGTGTCGATGGATGCATTGGTTTGAGTTTGATTTAGTCAGGCAGGTTTAGTAATTCATTTTTAGATTAATTTGACATGGGTTTGATGAACTATGTAATACTCCCTCTGTCTCAAAATATAAAACGTCTTTTGCTCTAAATATTATCCAGTACTATTGCCTACATGCTTCTAGCGGCTGATGCTTTTAATTTTTCTTAGTTTTTATGCTTCAGATCGCTTCCTCCATGACACCCCGATCCGGGCGGCGCCAGCAGCGATGGCGATCGACAATCGAGTGTGCCTAACTCTGCATCTATAACTGGCCTGTCTTCTTTGGATGGTCAGCTGCTTCCTCACCACATTGAAATCTTGACCCCTTTCTTGTTGATGGACTCGTTGATTGATTCGTATGTGCGTGGATGTAGGGTGCAGGTGCTCTACTACGCGCTACTCCGGACGGGTCACCTGGACAGATGTTCTGGTTGTTTTTGAGCTACTTCCACTTTTTTAGCCGATTGACTACTGGCTTATTTATAATGCAACGATGACTACTGCACTGCACCTATATTTGGCTAGCTCACTTAGACTGGCTATTCTTCTGCTCTTTTGATGGCATATATAGAAATTATCAAGCAATGAAGCAATGCTCCCCTTTGCCTTGGCATGTGTGCAAACTGTGTGTTATGTATTTTGTTCTAGCGGTACTATATAAGTCTGCATGTACGGATGTGTATGCCAATGCCTGCATGAACAAAAACTTTTACAAGGTTCTGGTTGCTTTGATAGTACACTGTATGTTCTACATTATATTTCTATATCTATATAATTTAGTTTGAGAAAGTAACTTAAGGATGTGTATCCCTTTTTATAATTCCTCTACACTACTCAATCGCTATCTGCCTCTAATTATTATAGTGACATCACTTATGGGTACAATGCTGAATTCTTGAGAACCTGCAGTAATCATCATATTTTTAGCTATTTAATTCTTCTGTGCGATGCACATTGTTGGTGTTAATCCACCACCCGTTTAGCCACTGTAATATTTACATAGTATTTTTTTGATGTCCTAGTAGTAATGCCACTGTAGTATTTACATAGTAGTTTGTCTATTACTTGTATCCAGATTTTATATCCTGCCCTATGCCCTTGTCGACTTGCTTAGGTACATAATTATTATGTCTTGCAATCTGGTATTGATGATTGTCAATGTATTCATGTATACCCTTCTAGTGTACCTTGTATGTGACCCTGCTGATATATATATCAATGCTTTGTTTCCAATAGATGTATGTTGATGCCTGATTCCTTAAAACTTCACTGTTGCAGTAGCATTTTTCCTTAGTGCATAGATGTATGAGCCATCACTTATGCTTGAAACCTTGCTCTCTTTCCCAGGAACCATCGTGGTCTGCGTCACTACTGGGGCGTGTGTATCCGTGGTCAGCACACCAAGACTACCGGCAGGAGAGGGAAGACTGTTGGTGTCTCCAAGAAGCGATAAACTGCTTCACAAAGATCCCCGCATAGCTTCACTACTACTGTGTTGGTCCATTTCCAGAATCTTAAGGAGTGTTCTTGTTTAGACGATTACCTTGGATGATGCTTTTGCTTGGGCAGAGGCTCAAGAAGATCAGGTATAAACTCCTCCCCCTCTCGTTTGTTTTTGTTTCATACAGTTTGGTGGTTGATACATTACTGCGCAAGTTCTATGGTAGGTGAGTTCTTTTTGTTGCTGCAAGCATTGACACAATATGTCATGTGCAGGGAGCTTTGCATCCGAGTTTCAGCCATCCTCTACAGCAAGGAGCTCTCAGCCAAAGGAGCAAGCAGCGCTGCTAGTTCCTTGAGGCCAGATCGAGTAAGATGGCGCACCATGGCGTGTGGTGGCGTATTTTGCTTCCGAGAACAATACTATTTATTTTAAGTGAGATGTACTTGTCTAGTGCTTCGTAAAAAAATTGAAGGATGACGTATCATGTACTGTCTATGTTGTAGTGAGTTGTAGTAGGAGTGTAATGAAATTTTATCTGCTGTTGTATGTGCTATTTTCCTCTAATGTGTTGTGTACATTTTACTTGAACAATCAATTCTCTAGAAAAATGTTCTTACTGGACCTGATAATGGTCACGTCCCAAATATACTTGTACTATTAAGATGCCATGGCCCAAAATAACCTGAGCTGAAAAGCTATTCAGAATAACTATAAGCAGGCCTCGACTCAAATAGAAAATAGAAACAAAAAGGAAATAGACTATGTGGAAAGGTAAAGGCCCATGATAGAACAGGCCCAAAAAAATTCAGGAAAAAAATTATCATAAATGGGCCGAATTGTTGGGCTAGGCCCATGTAGAAAACCGAATTGGACCGGGCTGAATCTTGTGCCACATCAGCTTGCCACATTGGATGCCTACGTGGCCTGGGGAGGTTGCTAGTGACCAAAACAAAACAATAGGCTTATTTTGGTCGTAAACGTCTTCGACCATTCCAGAAGAAAGGTCGCTATAGTCAGTTTATGACCGCCAGCTTTTGACCTTCTGTTTTTGGTCACAAAAAGGTCGCAAATGAAAAACCATGACCTTTTAGTGACCAATAGTGGTGGTCACAAGTTGACATATTTCTTGTAGTGGCTTCCACTTTAGCATGGGCATAGCCGCTCCTCGGTCGTGTCGTCCGCCTGCGCGGAGCATGGGGCTTCCACTGGTGCGTGGGCATAGTCGCTGCTCGACCGTGTCGTCCACCAGTGCGGAGCATGGGGTTTCCACTGGTGCGTTGGTGGGAGTTCCCTCTAGGGGAGACTCCGGGGCGTGTACAACCTCGTTCGTACGCGTGGCTAGCACGAAAGAATTGGAGGAGGTCCATCTGGGTACTCGTGAGCCAGTACGGGACTCATGAGGCCCCACCTCAGGGCGGGTTGCGCCTGATTTTTGCGGCGCGGGGCGCACGTAAGACACCCGTGGGGCGATGAGGGGTCCTGCGCCAAATACCCCTCCGGAGGTTATCGCATGAGAAGGCCGGACACCAATGACCCAGGAGGTGACGTGAACGGGGCCGACCCGCCAGACAGAGCTCAGCCATTGGTTTTATCGACGATGCAGGGACGGACCCGAGCACATACGTCGTGCCAAGTCTTCTTTTGCAACGATCCCATGAAAAAACAGCCAGCGCGCGGCTCCCGCTACGGCGAAGCGCCGAATTGCTTTTGTATGAACTGGGCCGCGCACCCTTACTTGCCCACACGCGATTAGCTCATGCGAGAACAAGGCACCAAGGACTACAGGAGGTGACGCGCATGGGAGCTGGCCCGCGGGACAGAGCTCGGTCGCTTGTGTTTGTCAACGTTGTAGGGACGAACCCGAGCACAGACGTCATGCGAGTCCTTAATCATGAGGCGGCCGTGGGCGGGTTCGCGAGGGTGCAGCGACATCATGGTGACGAAGCACATGACATGCAGTTGAAATACTTAGGAAATTCATGAAGGCAAGGCCAATTCTGATACATGCGCAAAAACGATACAACTGCGAGGTTCGGCCCTGGAAGCTTGAGGATGATGCAACCCGAGGGGCACCCTCGGTTGAAAAAACCAAAAAGTCACCTAGCACCATCGTCGTATAAGCATTGGAGTAGCTAAAGACACACGCTACGGAGATCGCTCCTCACGAGCCGGCCGGCTCCTGAGGCCGGGAGGCTCTGGAGGTCTGGGGGCTCGCGAGGGTCCAGCACCTCCTCCGTCAGGACCGCCTGGCGCCTGGCCACGTGAGCCGCCCACGCATGATGCGCGAGGCGTTGGTATGAGAGGCCAACACGGGACAGCCATAAGAGGTCTTGCAAAGCAGCCCTATTAAGGCCTGTTATGTTGATGCGGACGCACAGCTCGCTGCCCATGTGAGGGGCCGCGGCTACACTCGGTGGTGTAGGATGACACTCACCATGCATGGCTAGCGCCTCCTGAAGCTCTTCAATTGCCTCAGTGCTGAACTCTTGCGCGCCTGGAACCTCGCGCCTTGCGCCTTGCTCACGGAGGCGTGCGTGGAAGCACGCCCCCACATGGTGCCCGAACGCCTCCCTCGTCACGCTAGGCAGGTTAGAGGCCCTCCAGATGACAGCCCCTAAGCCCATCCTGAAGGGGGCGCCGGGCGCGCCTTCCTATGCAAGAGGGAAAGGCACCCTAGCAGAGGGCGTGGGGCCAGAGGTATGATCATCAGGCGCCCCAGCCTCCTGATGGCCCTTGGGGAGGAGCTGCTTCTTCTTCTCCGGGATGGCCTCAGGAGGCAGGATGGCATCCTCGCCATTTGACTTCTCGACCTCCTGAGCCTGATAAGCGTGCTTGAGGGAGCATGCCACATCCTTCTCATCGCAAGTGACCATGATGATACCACCGCTTCTGTCACACCCTGATTTTTGGCCCTTTCTTTTTCTTTTGATTTTCTCTAGATTTTGCTTGGATTTATTTTTTCTGTGGCTATGTGGTCTTGAGAACCTGGAGAGATCACTCTTGATTCCTCTCCCAAGTGGCTTGCCATCCTAATATTCATCCCTAGACCTTGTCATTCCCCATCTTGGACCAATCCCAATATTCTTTTTAATGGGAATATTCCCTTTCCTATTAAAGGAATAACCCTATTTGCCCTAGGCTGTGAAGCAACCTATATTTCTTTCACTCTCAAAATTCCCAAATAATTCTCATAAATTGTTTGGACCATATATGCCCCAAATATGTCCAAACTTTCCTTTCCTAGCCCAAAAATAATTCATCAATATTCATTCTTCAATTCGGTCCAGTGTGGCTTGCTGTGAAGGAAGTGCCACCTATATTTTCTTGATTGCTCCCAAACTTTTTGGGTATCATCTCTCATCTAAATAATTGCCTCATGCCAAAATTCAGCTCCATTTGCCTAGCCAATCTTCCTCAGCAATTTTCCAAAGTTTCTGTCAGATGGAAGCCTTGTTGAAGGAAGTACCAGCTAGGAGTACCCAAATGAGCTGAAATTTTCCAAGCTCCTTCATGTGCTCATATCATGACTCTCCACAAAGTTTTAGCTCTATCTAATGATCTATGTGAGCACACTATAAAATCTTTGCTTCTGGTAACATTTTTAGTTAGTGAAGCAAGTATACTTTATATTACTTCATTATTGCTAAAAATTTACCAGGACCTTCTACAATCCATGTAACTCATCTCTACCAAATTCGGGCACATTTCATTTAGCCATTTCCCCTCAAGAATTTCCCTAAGATTTTGTCCAGAGGGATGCTTCGTGAAGCAAGTACTATTTTGGCAAGTCCAGATGGTATGAAATTTCTACAACATCCTTATATGCCCAAATGATCATTCTTTGACAAGTTTCATACCAATCCAACACTCCTAGTGAGTGCTACTTCATGATCTTGATTCTGGATCAGATTGTGCAGTTGTTAAGAAACCACATTAAATCTTGGTCCAAATCCTCTCAAAATTAGCAGGATCATAGTCCTTCCTTCCCTAAGTATCTCTAACATCTCTTTATCTCTAATGGCTGTGTATTTTTCACCCAACATCTGTCCCAAGTTTGCTACAGAAAACTTCAGGTGATCACTCCCATCTAACCACAGTACCCCTGATCGAGCCATAACCTCTTAAATGATCTATCTTGGAAGGACTATCAGCTAGACAACTTTTTGGGTGCCAGAGAATACTGGATGCCCCCGTTCACGCGGTGACCGCGCTGTTGGCGCGACGGTGCACACGCACTGTAGCGTTTGGCCGCGTCCAGGACGTTGCCTAGCTCCGGCCCCTCCCCCTCTCATCGTTCTTTCGCGCCCGTGCATGTCTAGGAGGTTCCCCTCGTCGTCGCATTCACCCTGGATCCCTCTCCACCTCCTATAGCTCGCTCCTTGGTGCTCTCCGCCGCACACCCACAGGAGAACATTGGCAGTTCGGCTCTGTTGGCGCCTCGACTTCTTCCTGCCCGTGCCCCTTGGCCTCCTCCACCCGGTGAGCCTGTCCTCTGCCCCCTCCCGTCGTCTACCATCGAGCGAGCTCGTCCGCCCACGCGTACGCGGGCACGCCCAATCCATGGCCACGCGTCCGCAGTCACCCCCTTACCGCTCGGCTATAAATAGCTCGTTCCCGGGCACTCCAAGCACACCAGCAACCTCACCACTTCTCCAGCAACCTCCGCGACCTCTCCAACCGCCCCCAGAGCCCCTCCTCGACCTCCATTGCCGCCTCGGCCCCCGCCGGCCTTCTCCTAAATTGGAGCGATCCGCGCCTCCTCCCTCCACTCAACCTCGACCAGTAGACTACCTCGCGGGGGAGAGCGAGGAAGGAGACTACCTCGTCCCCAGCCGGCCCGTGGACCCCGCGGCCCCACCTGTTGGCCAGCAGGCGTTGACCCCGCCCCTTCCACGTCACCGAAGTGGAATTGTACTTCTGAAAGTATGTTTACCCTTTGAGTAAGCGTATTCTTGCTCTACTTTAGCCAGAAATATTCCATGTTCTGAAGACGTAATCTGAGAAATGTGCTTTCTGCTTTGCCAGCCAAGGGCCTTTTTGTAGAGATTGTTTTTATAGATTAGTCCCCGAGCATCGTCTAGCTATAACTTTTCAACCCCAACTCCAAATGAGGTGATTCCAAAGCCCATTTTATTCGTATCGTTGAGCCCGTCATGTTGGTATCATTTTCATAATGAGTTGTCACATCCCTAGTTCTGGTATGCTCAAGGCTAGCTAGTCATGTGTGCATCATGTTTAAATTTCATTTAAATTTGAAATGGAGATTTGTAAAACCCTCAGAAATCATTTCTGGAAATGACCCAGATAAAAATTGCTCCAAAAGGGTCCAAGAAAATGTTCATGTCTCTCTCTGAAAATATTGGGCAGAGGAAAATTTTAAACCAATGTTTTTAGGAGCTCATAAATATTTATTTTGGCCATTTGAAATTAATCCAGTAATTATTTGCTTTGGATATATATCTGTTATATATATAATATATGTCCAAAAATGCTATTAATTGTTGAGGAGTTTTGGAGCAATCCAACTAGTTCCTACAAAATTTGACAGAAGTAAATAAAATGATTTAGTTCTTAAAACTAAATCAAAACAAATTATAGAAATAGAAAAAGAAAACAAAATAGAGCAAAAGAAAGAGGCTTACCTGGCGCTCACCTAGCGGCCCAGCAAGCTGACTGGCCCAACCGCCAATCGTCGTCCTTCTGGCGACGACAGAAGGATGAGGTGCACGCGCTCGTCACCGCGCGCATGGGCGCCACGCCACCTCCCTGCCTGCCTGCCCCCCCCCCCTCGACGCCTCGGTCTCTCCGCATGACGCCACGCGCCGCCCCAAGCCTCTGTCGCTCTCTCCA
>NC_041382.1:535181767-535231186 GCF_002162155.2 Triticum dicoccoides | reverse complement strand
CCCCCGTGAATGCCCGAGCTCTGCCGTCACCGTCGCATGCCGCGGCCATAGCCGCCGCCTCCCCCTCGCCCTCTCTCTGTGTCTGCAAGCTTCGCCGCGACTTCCCCTGCGTCCTCGGCGAGCCAAGCAACTGGGGACGCCCCGTGGAGCCGTCACCGCCGTCTTCTTTACCCCCGGCCGCCCGAGATCGCCGGCGCCGCCTCGTCGCCTCCAGAGCCTCCCCCGAGCCGCTGAGCACGCCCACCGAATCGCTGTGAGCTCTACTCTGTTCCCTCCCCTTTCTCGAGCTCGATTGCCTCGCCTAGCTAGCTTTACCACCACGATCGTAGCACCTCGCCGCCGGCCATGTCGCCACCACAGCCACACCTACGGGCACCTGCAACCGAGCACACCACCGAAGTCAGCATGTCTCCAGGAGATGAACGCGACCAACCCCGGCCCCTGCCGTGCCCCGTAGCTCGCTCCCGCTCGGAGCCGTGCCCCGGCCGCCGCCCCGAGCTCCGCTCCGGCGAGCTCCGGCCACCCCTCCTCCTCCTACTTGCCCCACCAGATGCGCGAGGTCCCGGGCTACGCCCCAGTGGCCTTAGCCGCCGCCCCCGTGGCCTGAATCACGGACGCCGCCGCGTCCAGAGGTCGCCGCCGACGACCCTAGCAGGCCTGACGTGTGGGCCCGTCCTGCCAGGTGATTAGCTTAAGGCTAATCACCGTTTAATTAATCCCTGACGCTGACACTGGGCCCATGCGCCCTAATCCTTTAATTAGATTAGTAATAACCCCTATTAACTAACCATGTCACTGACGTGTGGACCCCACACGTCAGGTTTGACCTGGTCAGCACCGTTGACCCGCTGACGCAGGCATGACAAAGTGCTGATGCAGTAATTGACTTTCTGGATTTAAATTAATTCTGAAATTCCAGAAAATGTGCTAAACTTCAAAAATTCATAGAAATTCAGCCGTAGCTCAGATTGAAATAATTTATATATGAAAAATGATCAGAAAAATTCAATCTATCCATCTGTACCATTTTCATGCATTACAAACCAACCTATACATGCTGTATATATGAAAACACACTTATGGCATATTTAAGAGCTTAATTTGGAGTTGTATTTGAACCCTTGGTTCAAATGGACTTCAACCAAATAAATGCTAGATGCATTAACTCAAACAACATCACATATTCATGCCATGATCATGCATCATATTGTTGCATATACTTGTGTTTGATTTCCGACACCGTTCCTTCTCGATAGGTCCTGCTCCGGAGAGTGTTCGAGAGTACTTGTCTAAGGAGCAGTGCACCCCTGTTGATCTACCAGGCAAGCAACCCCCTTGTTCATTCTGATACAATCCTACTCTCTCGCTCCTGCTCTCATTTATTGCACTAGGACAACATCGATTCAACTGCTACTTTATGCTGCGGTAGTTGAACCCATTCCTCTGCATGACCTATCATTGCCACAGTAAATAGTTAAAACCCACATGTATGTGTAGGAGTTGATTGAGCCATGTTGTGTTCCTACCATGCTTTGCCTGCTATTGCTTAGAGTGTGTTAGGTCTGATTCATCGGGAATAAATTGGAGTGTTACGATATGTTCCGGTGCTGAGAGTTAAGCGTGTGAACACGATTTGGTAAAGGTAGCGGTGAGAGGCCATGTAGGAGTACATGGTGGGTTGTCTCATTGGGACTGTCCTTAAAAACTGAGTTCTGTGTAAGTTGTCCAATGACTAGCTACTACCACACATTGGGCTCCGGGCGCTCCAAGCTCTCTTGACTTATTAACCGCCTTGATCTCTGTCCAGGAGTTGCAAATAGTTTCTGGTGTTTGTTGGTAGTGCTATTTTTCTACCGAGTGGCACCCGACAGGGTGGACTTGGGACAGACTAGGCACACGTGGCCCGGTGTACCGAGTGGCACCCGGATTATGGGCTCGGGAACCCTGTACACATCGTTTGGGGCCGTGAGCGAAACCCCGGCCGGATCTCCTTGCGGATGGAACCCGAATAGGCGATAAACCTGGACTAGAGTCTTGCGTGGTTAGTCAGGTCGTGGCCGACACCCTCGCCAGGCTTCCGCTTGAAGGTTGCCAAGATACATGATGTGTATATTGTGATAAGTGGTGAGAGCATGTGTGAAGAAGTACACCCCTGCAGGGTTATCATGATCTATTCGAATAGCCGTGTCCTCGGATATGGACTTCTTGGATGCTTACGTGGTACATAGACAACTTTAAGTGGATACTCTAAAATGCTCAAGACAAGTGTGAGTGCTATGGATGACCTTCTCGTAAGGAGACAAGGATGAATCCATAGTAGTGCATTGATGTGGTGATTAGTGGACTCGTGTGCGCTGCCTCATCTCAAAGAAGTTTCTCGTTGTCGTAGAATAGGATAGCCACTGAGTCGAAGCTGGCTTGCTGCAACTAAACCCCACATTACCTTCTTGATACAAATGCATGTATGATAGGACCTGATGTAAGTCTTGCTGAGTACCTTTGTACTCACGTTTGCTTTATTTATGTTTTGCAGGTGAGACATCTGTCTCACTAGTAGTACCGCTTGTTACCTCAGCTATGTTCTTGTACCCTTGGGAGGGACTTGTAGATAGTCAGGCTTCCTAGAATTTTTCTTTTGTAGTTGTCTGTACTCAGACATGTAATGCTTCCGTTGCTTGTATGCTCTGAATGATGGGTCATGTGACCCCTATTTGTATTTAATGCTATGTGGCTCTTCTAGACCTTTATCTATACGAGTTTGCGTTATGTTGTGATGCCATGTTGTACAACACATACTTGCATGTTATGCGTACGTGTGACGTGTATTGCTATGTGTGGGATCCGACAATCTAGTTGTTTATCCTTGGCAGCCTCTCTTATGGGGAAATGTAGTCTAGTGCTTCCTTGAGCCATAGTAGTCCGCTACAGCCCGGTTCACCGGAGTCCTGCTAGCCCAACACTACTGCTCAGGACACTTGACTGGCCGGCATGTGTTTCACTTCGTTCCTGTGTCTGTCCCTTCGGGGAAATGTCACGCGGTGACATCCGGAGTCCTGCTTAGCCTGCTACAGCCCGGGTTCCCCGGAGTCCTGTTAGCCCAGTGCTACAGCCCGGATTCACACGTTGCTGACCGACATGCTCGATGTGAATCATGTATGCCTGTCCCCATAGGTTGGTGTTGCTTTGGGTTCACGACTAGCCATGTCGGCCCGGGTTCTCTGCCATATGGATGCTAACGACACAATCATATACATGAGCCAAAAGGCGCAAACGGTCCCGGGCCAGGGTAAGGCGACACCTGTGGGGATACCCTGCGTGAGGCCACAAAGTGATATGAGGTGTTACCGGCTAGATCGATGTGACTTGTAATCGGGGCCCCGACAGCTTTGGTATTAGAGCCTGACTGCCTGTAGGATTACCAAGCCAACCTGGTCGAAGTTGGGTCTAGAAATTCTTTAGCTATATAGGGGAATTGATTGTGGAAGGGAACATAAGGCTCTTTTTACTCCTTATACCTCATGCCCTTCTGATCTGAGTCATCCTATCCTTCCTACGGTGTTAAGGAACTAGGTTTTCTCTTCCGTCTATCAGGATCACGTGTTACTACTCCGTAGTCTCTAAGGTTTGGTTGATCTGAGTCATATCCCAGTTTGAGTACCTCCGGTGTAGCCTGTTTAGTAATATCTCAGAACCTTGGGTGATGATGTTGAGTTTGGTGCTACCCCATCATTTACAGGATGTCTCATTTTGAGCATTTTACTGCCGTTATGCTGCCGGAATTGTCCTAGGAGTTCAAGAGATAGTATTGTTCTCGTACTATAATCTACATCCTTATGATGATGCTGAATCCATCCTTGTTTCCTTGGTTGGTTCTTCAGGATGTCGTCAGTTAACCGAAGTTCTGTTGCTCATAGCCGGAACCACAAAGATGGTAGGGATGAGGATCCTCCTGACCAGCCTTCGTTGGCAGAGTTCATGTTAGAGATGGAGAAGAACAAGCGAGAGTCTAACCGCTTGTTAGCACGTATTGAGGAGAACACCTCCCATCAGCACAAAGAGTCAGCGTCCATCTATGATTTCATTGGTCTGAAACCACCTACCTTCCATCATTCCATTGAACCACTCGATGTAGATGACTGGCTCCGTAGTATCACACACAAGCTACGTTCTGCGAACGTAGCTAAAAGTGACAAGGTCACCTACACTGCTTATCATCTGGAAGGTCCTGCTAGTATTTGGTGGCAGAACTATGAGGCTATGCTTCCTGCTGGCCAGATAACCACCTGGAGAGATTTCACTGAGGCTTTTCGCGAGCATCACATTCCTCAGGCTCTCATTGACCGCAAGAGAGAAGAGTTCTGTAGTTTCACCCAGAGTAAGATGGCTGTTGATGCTTATAGTAGAGAGTTTGAGAACCTTGCTCGCTATGCTACAGAAGAAGTGTCCACGGACGCCAAGAAGCAGGCTAGGTTCCGGAAGGGTCTCAACCCCAAGTTGCGTCGTGATCTCCACTTGCATCATTGCAAAACATTCCAGGCTCTTGTGAACAAAGCCATTAACGCAGAAACAACTCAACTCACTTACGAGGAGTCTCGTAAGCACACCCATGATTTGGGTTCTTCCTCCGGTTCTAGTTCGCAGAAGCGTCGGATTTGGGTTCTGAACTCCGCTCTTCCACCCGGTTATACACCAAGGCCCTCTTATGTGGCGCCTCACCCAATTCAGCAGTATGCTCCACCCAGACCTATTGGTAGACCGCCTGTTGATGCGGGTCCACATCCAACTTTAGGGACTTGCTTCACATGCGGAGAGCCAGGACACTATGCACGCGACCGCTCTCAAGCTAACTATGCTCCACCCCATCCCGAGAAGTCTATTGGTCGTGGTAAGCCATCACGCAAGACGATCAGTGTCAAGTCAGCCCCCACTGAACGTGGGCGTGTGCATCACGTCTCAGCTAAAGATGCTCATGATGATCTAGATGTCGTTCTTGGTACCCTCCTTGTCAATTGCCATCCATCTTCGGTTCTTTTCGATACCGGAGCATCTCACTCCTTCATCTATGAAGGCTATGCTCGTTTGCACGACATGTCATTTTGTGATATGCCAACTCCACTTGAAATCCAAACTCCAGGGTCTAGATGGCAAACTACCAGAATAAGCCATGGTAATGAAATCCTTGTTGACAGACTTGTATTCCTTGCGTCACTTATAGCCCTCAAGTCTACGGATATTAACATCATCTTGGGTATGGACTGGATGAAAGCTCATTATGCCAAGATTGATTGTTACGCTAGGTCTGTTCAGCTTACACACCCATCTGGCAAGATAGTCACTGTCTCCACTAGAGTTGCAAAGCGTCAGCTCTATTCTCTTAATGCCAACCCTCTTCCTGACCTTGAAGATATCCCGGTAGTCCATGACTTTCCGGATGTCTTTCCAGAGGAACTGCCAGGTATTCCACCTGACAAAGATGTAGAATTTGTCATAGATCTTATCCCAGGAACCACTCCAATCTCTAGGAGACCTTACAAGATGGCACCCTTAGAACTAGCTGAGCTTAAGAAACAACTTGATGAATCCTTGCAAAAGGGTTTCATACGTCCTAGTTCTTCTCCCTGGGCTTGCCCCGTCCTCTTGTTAAGAAGAAGGATGGTACGGCCCCGATGGTTGTAGATTATCGTCTCGTTAATTTGGTCATGATAAAGAACAAGTATCCGCTCCCCAGGATCAACGACCTGTATGATCAGCTCGCTGGATCCTCAGTCTTTTCCAAGATGGATTTGAGGTTAGGCTACCACCAAATCAAGATCAGAAATGGGGACATTCCTAAGACGGCTTTTGTCACTCGTTATGGTCAGTACGAGTACACCGTCATGTCCTTTGGTCTAACCAACGCTCCAGCTACTTTCTCTCGCTTGATGAACTCGATCTTCATGGAGTACTTAGATAAGTTCGTCGTGGTTTACCTCGATGATATTCTTATTTACTCGAAGAACGAGGAAGATCATGCCGAACATCTTAGACTTGTGCTAGAAAAACTCAGAGAGCACCGCCTTTATGCCAAGTTCTCCAAGTGCGAATTTTGGTTGCCAGAAGTGACCTACCTAGGCCACGTGATCTCTGGTAAGGGCATTGCTGTCAATCCCGAGAGAGTTCAGGCCGTTCTTGATTGGACTCCACCTGAAACAGTTAAACAAGTTAGGAGTTTCCTTGGTCTAGCCAGTTATTGTCGCCGCTTCGTTGAGAACTTCTCTAAAGTGGCCAAACCTCTCACAGAACTTCTCAAGAAAGATAAAAAGTTTGAGTGGTCCCCACAGTGTGAGTACAGTTTCAGGAACTGAAAATACGCCTGACTTCTCCTCCCATACTTGTGCCACTGGATTTCACTAAGGACTTTGTTATCTATTGTGATGCCTCACGACAGGGACTAGGTTGCATTCTTATGCGGGATCATCATGTGATTGCCTATGCATCTCGACAGTTGCATCCACATGAGGATAATTATCCTACACATGATCTAGAGCTTGCAGCCGTAGTCCATGCACTTAAGACATGGCGACATTACCTTCTTGGTAAACGTTGCAAGATTTACACCGACCACCAGAGTCTCAAGTATATCTTCACCCAACCTGATTTGAACCTTAGGCAAAGACATTGGCTGGAGTTGATCTCAGATTACGACTTAGGGATTACCTACACCCCAGGCAAGGGCAATGTCATGGCTGATGCGCTAAGTCGTAAGTCCTATTGCAACAATCTCATGTTGCAGCAGGGCCAACCACTTATCCATGAGGAATTATGTAAGCTAAACCTTCACATCGCTCCTCACGTTTCCTTTCTACCTTGGTGGCGAAACCTACTCTTGTGGATCAGATCATCTCTGCTCAGAAGCAGGATACGGGAATTTCCCGGATCAAGAGAAACATTAACAAGGGAGTTGGTGGTAGTTTCTCTATAGATGATCGTGGTGTTGTTTTCTTTGAGAGTCGCTTGGTGGTTCCCAAGAATCAACATCTTCGACAATTAATCCTTAAGGAGGCGCATGAATCTCCTCTCACGATTCATCCCGGTAGTACTAAGATGTATCAGGACCTACGCCAGAGGTTCTGGTGGACTAGGATGAAGAGAGAAATTGCTCAGTTTATTGCTAATTGCGACGTTTGTCGTCGCGTTAAGGTAGAGCATCAAAGGCCTACTGGCACCCTTCAGCCTTTAGCTATTCCTGAGTGGAAATGGGATAAAGTTGGTATGGACTTCATCACCGGCTTTCCCAGGACCAAGAAAGGGAATAATGCTATCTTCGTAGTCAATTGATCGTCTTTCCAAAGTGGCTCACATCCTACCTGTTCGAGAGAGTATCACTACTAGTCAGCTCGCTGACTTATATATTTCTCGAATAGTGTCACTTCATGGTGTCCCACTAGAGATCAATTCAGACCGTGGTAGTCTCTTCACTTCTCATTTCTGGGAGAGTTTCCAAACTGCCATGGGCACCCATCTTTCCTTTAGTACCGTTTTCCACCCTCAATCAAGTGGTCAGGTGGAAAGGGTCAACCAAATTTTCAAAGACATGCTTAGAGCTTGTGTTATCTCATTCGGTATGGATTGGGAGAAGTGTCTTCCCTTCGCCGAGTTTGCTTATAACAACAGCTACCAATCCAGCCTCAAGAAAGCTCCTTTTGAGGTTCTGTATGGACAAAGATGTCGAACACCTTTGAACTAGTCAGAAACCGGTGAAAGACAATTCTTTGGACCGGATATGATCCAGGAGGCAGAAGAGCAAGTTCGCATCATTCGTGAGAATTTGAAAACAACCCAATCTCGTCAAAAGAGCCAGTATGACCGTAGTCATAAGGAAGTGGCTTATGAAATTGGCGACAAGGCTTATCTTCGGGTTACTCCCTTGAAGGGTACCCATCGTTTCGGTATCAAGGGCAAGTTGGCTCCTCGTTACATTGGTCCTTTTCGCATTCTCGCTAAACGAGGAGAGGTTGCCTACCAGTTGGAACTACCCCCACATCTTTCTCGAGTTCATGATGTCTTCCACGTCTCTCAACTCAGGCGTTGCTTCTCGGATCCCATCCGCGGAGTGGACCACGAAGCGCTTGATCTTCAAGATAACCTCACCTATCGAGAGTACCCTGTTCACATCCTTGATCAAGCAGAGCGTGTCACTCGATGTCATAACATCAAGTTTCTCAAGGTTCAGTGGTCTCATCATTCCGAGAGAGAAGCTACCTGGGAGCGTGAAGATCGTCTTCGACTTGAGTACCCCGCTTTCTTTCCGCCAACTCCTGAATCTCGGGACGCGATTTCTTCGAGTGGGGGCGAGTTGTCACATCCCTAGTTCTGGTATGCTCAAGGCTAGCTAGTCATGTGTGCATCATGTTTAAATTTCATTTAAATTTGAAATGGGGATTTGTAAAACCCTCAGAAATCATTTCTGGAAATGACCCAGATAAAAATTGCTCCAAAAGGGTCCAAGAAAATGTTCATGTCTCTCTCTGAAAATATTGGGCAGAGGAAAAATTCAAAGCAATATTTTTAGGAGCTCATAAATATTTATTTTGGCCATTTGGAATTAATCCAGTAATTATTTGCTTTGGATATAGATCTGTTATATATATAATATATGTCCAAAAATGCTGTTAATTGTTGAGGAGTTTTGGAGCAATCCAACTAGTTCCTACAAAAATTGACAGAAGTAAATAAAATGATTTAGTTCTTAAAACTAAATCAAAACAAATTACAGAAATAGAAAAAGAAAACAAAATAGATAAAGGAAAGAGGCTTACCTGGCGCTCGCCTAGCGGCCCAGCAAGCCGACTGGCCCAACTGCCAATCCTCGTCCTTCTGGCGATGACAGAAGGATGAGGTGCACGCGCTCGCCGCCGCGCGCATGGGCGCCACGCCACCTCCCTGCCTGCCCTCCCCCTTGACGCCTCGGTCTCTCCGGACGAAGCCACGCGCCGCCCCAAGCCTCTCTCGCTCTCTCCAGTCCTCCTCCCCGCCTCTGTCGCCCTCCCCCGCGAATGCCCGAGCTCTGCCATCGCTGCAGCACGCCGTGGCCATAGCCGCCGCCTCCCCCTCGCCCTCTCTCCGTGTCTGCAAGCTTCGCCGTGACTTCCCCTACGTCCTCGATGAGCTAAGCAACCGGGGACGCCCCGTGGAGCCGTCACCGCCGTCTTCTTTACCCCCGGCCGCCCGAGATCGCCGGCGCCGCCTCGTCGCCTCCAGAGCCTCCCCCGAGCTGCTGAGCACGCCCACCGAATTGCTGTGAGCTCAACTCTGTTTCCGCCCCTTTCTCGAGCTCGATTACCTCGCCTAGCTAGCTTTACCACCACGGTCGTAGCACCTCGCCGCCGGCCATGTCGCCACCGCAGCCACACCTACGGGCACCTGCAACCGAGCACGCCACCGAAGTCAGCACGTCTCCAGGAGACGAATGCGACCAACCCCGGCCCCTGCCGTGCCCCGTAGCTCGCTCCCGCTCGGAGCCGTGCCCCGGCCGCTGCCCCGAGCTCCGCTCCGGCGAGCTCTGGCCACCCCTCCTCCTCCTACTTGCCCCACCAGATGCGCGAGGGCCCGGGCTACGCCCCAGTGGCCTTAGCCGCCGCCCCCGTGGCCTGAATCACGGACGCCGCCGCGTCCAGAGGTCGCCGCCGACGACCCTAGCAGGCCTGACGTGTGGGCCCGGCCTTCCAGGTGATTAGCTTAAGGCTAATCACCGTTTAATTAATCCCTGATGCTGACACTGGGCCCATGCGCCCTAATCCTTTAATTAGATTAGTAATAACCCCTGTTAACTAACCGTGTCACTGACGTGTGGACCCCATACGTCAGGTTTGACCTGGTCAGCGCTGTTGACATGCTGACGCAGGCATGACGCAGTGCTGACGCAGTAATTGACTTTCTGGATTTAAAATAATTCAGAAATTCCAGAAAATGTTCTAAACTTCAAAAATTCATAGAAATTCAACCGTAGCTCAGATTGAAATAATTTATATATGAAAAATGATTAGAAAAATTCAATCTATCCATCTCGACCATTTTCATATATGACGAACCAACCTATACATGTTGTATATATGAAAACACACTTATGGCATATTTAAGAGCTTAATTTGGAGTTGTATTTGAACCCTTGGTTCAAATGGACTTCAACCAAATAAATGCTAGATGCATTAACTCAAACAACATCACATATTCATGCCATGAACATGCATCATATTGTTGCATATACCTGTGTTTGATTTCCGACACCGTTCCTTCTCAATAGGTCCTGCTCCGGAGAGTGTTCGAGAGTACCTGTCTAAGGAGCAGTGCACCCCTGTTGATCTACCAGGCAAGCAACCCCCTTGTTCATTCCGATACAATCCTACTCTCTTGCTCCTGCTCTCATTTATTGCACTAGGACAACAGCGATTCAACTGCTACTTTATGCTGCGGTAGTTGAACCCATTCCTCTGCATGACCTGTCATTGCCATAGTAAATAGTTAAAACCCACTTGCATGTGTAGGAGTTGATTGAGACATGTTGTGTTCCTACCATGCTTTGCCTGCTATTGCTTAGAGTATGTCAGGTCTGATTCATCGGGAATGAATTGGAGTGTTACGATATGTTCCGGTGCTGAGAGTTAAGCGTGTGAACACGATTTGGTAAAGGTAGCGGTGAGAGGCCATGTAGGAGTACATGGTGGGTTGTCTCATTGGGACCGTCCTTAAGAACTGAGTTCTGTGTAAGTTGTCCAATGACTAGCTACTACCACACATTGGGCTCTGGGCGCTCCAAGCTCTCTCGACTTATTAACCGCCTTGATCTCTGTCTAGGAGTTGCAAATAGTTTTTGGTGTTTGTAGGTAGTGCTATTTTTCTACCGAGTGGCACCCGACAGGGTGGACTTGGGAAAGACTAGGCACACATGGCCCGGTGTACCGAGTGGCACCCGGATGGTGGGCTCAGGAACCCTGTACACATCGTTTGGGGCCGTGAGCGAAACCCCGACCGGATCTCCCTGCGGATGGAACCCGAATAGGCGATAAACCTGGACTAGAGTCTTGCATGGTTAGTCAGGTCGTGGCCGACACCCTCGCCAGGCTTCTGCTTGAAGGTTGCCGAGATACATGACGTGTATATGGTGATAAGTGGTGAGAGCGTGTGTGAAGAAGTACACCCCTGCAGGGTTATCATGATCTATTCGAATAGCCGTGTCCTCGAATATGGACTTCTTGGATGCTTACATGGTACATAGACAACTTTAAGTGGATACTCTAAAATGCTCAAGACAAGTGTGAGTGCTATGGATGGCCTTCTCGTAAGGAGATGAGGATGAATCCATAGTAGTGTATTGATGTGCTGATTAGTGGACTCGTGTGCGCTGCCTCATCTCAAAGAAGTTTCTCGTTGTCGTAGAACAGGATAGCCACTGAGTCAAAGATGGCTTGCTGCAACTAAACCCCACATTACCTTCTTGATACAAATGCATGTATGATAGGATCTGATGTAAGTCTTGCTGAGTACCTTTGTACTCACGTTTGCTTTATTTATGTTTTGCAGGTGAGACATCTGTCTCACTAGTAGTACCGCTTGGACTTCGACGAGTAGCTTGTTACCTCAGCTACGATCTTGTACCCTTGGGAGGGAGTTGTAGATAGTCAGGCTTCCCAGCCTTTTTCTTTTGTAGTTGTCTGTACTCAGACATGTAATGCTTCCGTTGCTTGTATGCTCTGAATGATGGGTCGTGTGACCCCTGTTTGCATTTAATGCTATGTGGCTCTTCTGGGCCTTTATCTATATGAGTTTGTGTTATGTTGTGATGCCATGTTGTACAGCACATACTTGCATCTTATGCGTACGTGTGACATGTATTGCTATGTGTGGGATCCGACAATCTAGTTGTTTATCCTTGGCAGCCTCTCTTATGGGGAAATGTAGTCTAGTGCTTCCTTGAGCCATAGCAGTCCGCTATAGCCCGGTTCACCGGAGTCCTGCTAGCCCAGCACTACTGCTTAGGACACTTGACTGGCCGGCATGTGTTTCACTTCGTTCTTGTGTCTGTCCCTTCGGGGAAATGTCAAGCGGTGACATCCGGAGTCCTGCCTAGCCTGCTACAGCCCGGGTTCCCCGGAGTCCTGTTAGCCCAGTGCCACAGCTCGGATTCACACGCTGCTGACCGACATGCTCGATGTGAATCATGTATGCCTGTCCCCATAGGTTGGTGCCGCTTTGGGTTCACGACTAGCCATGTCGGCCCGGGTTCTCTGCCATATGGATGCTAGCGACACAATCATATACGTGAGCCAAAAGGCGCAAATGGTCCTGGGCCAGGGTAAGGCGACACCCGTGGGGATACCATGCGTGAGGCCACAAAGTGATATGAGGTGTTACCGGCTAGATCGATGTGACTTGGAATCGGGGTCCCGACATTTCACATAGTGCAAATGACCATTTTGCCCTTACCCGTAAATAGCCCCCTTCGGGAGAGAACTGTTTCCGATGAATCTTCCCGCGATCCTTCTGCACTTCTTCCCGGTGGCCTCTTCATTCCCAGACAAGCCACAACGCCCACTTTCATGAGAGCCGTGCGGTAGCCATGGTTTTCGACCTGAATAATAAATTGTTTGTGCATGTTAATATTTTCTGAGTGATATATATATGCTCTTCAATCCATGCTTATCCTTATGATATGATCATTTTGCAAAGGCTGTTTAAATGATAACTTGCTAGTGTTATTATCATGTTTTATTATGCTATTATTTCCGATGCTAGTGGTCATGCTATGTTCATATGTAGTGTTGTCATTATAATGGTGTTATTCATGATCATCGCTATGTCATACTCTCTTGCATGTAGTAGGAAGAATGGTTTATTGTTGTTGATATGGTTAATGTCTATGCTTCACATCCATGCTCATGTTGATATCATGCTCTTATGCATTGTCATTTCATCATGTTATTATGACTCAGCATCATTTGCATACAAGTTTAACCGGATATTAATTGAACTTGAACACCTGTGATAATCCCCAAGTGCAAGGAATCATCATAGCAATTCCCAATGGTGGAAGTGATAAGTATGGAGTGTCGAACCCACAAGGAGCTAAAGGTAAGATCAATATTCTCTCAAGTCCTATTTGTCACTGATACCACTCTACGTACACCGAATGTTTGCTTCCAACTAGAAACGAGAAATAAAACTACATTGTGCGTATGAAGAGGATAACTTTTCATGGTATCGGAGAGATAAAATATAAAAGTAGGTGTTGTTATCATAAAGTTAGAATATATTACTAAATATTATAAATAGCAAGTGTGGAATAATGATGGATCGGTGTGCGGAATTGTCTTAGGCAATTGTTAACAAGACCGATAGTCGTCATTGCAATTTCATATGAGGGAGAGGCATAAGCTAACATACTTTCTCTTCTTGGATCATATGCACTTATGATTCGAACTCTAGCTAGCATCCGCAACTACTAAAGATCATTAAGGTAAAACCCAACCATAGCATTAAAGCATCAAGTCCCCTTTATCCAACATGCAACAACCCCCTTACTCGGGATTATGGTTCTGTCACTCAAGCAACCCACTATAAGCAAATCATGAACGTATTGCAACACCCTACAACGGGAATCCCTCATGTTTGTGGGACACGGAGGGCACAATAGGACATCACCAAAATAAAACATACAACTCGTACCAATCTAGATCATCAATCAACCCAAAGACAAAGGATATCTACTCAAAACATGATAGGATGGCTGTCAGGACCCCGACTCAATGCCACATCGATCTAGCATGTAACACCTCATATCACTTTGCGGCCTCACGCACGGTATCCCCACGGGTGTCGCCTTACCTTTGCCCGGGACCGTTTGCGCATTTTGGCACACGTATATGATGGTGTCGCTAGCATCCATATGATAAAGAGCCCGGGCTGACATGGCTAGTCGTAAACCCAAAGTGGCACTAACTTACAGGGACAGGCATCCATGACCCAGCATCGAACGTGTCGGTCATCAGCGAGTGAATCCAGGCTGTAGCACTGGGCTAGCAGGACTCTGGTGAACCGGGCTGTAGCGGGCTAGCAGGACTCCGGTATTCATCGCGTGACATTTCCCCGAAGGGACAGACACATGATCGAAGAAGGACACATGCCGGCCGGCCTAAGTGTTCCGGAGCAGTAGCAAGCTACCAGGGCTCAGTGGAAGCACTAGGAGACATTTCCCGGTAAGAGAGGCTACTAAGAATAAACAACTAGATAGTCAGATCCCACACATAGCAATACACATTACACGTACGCATAACATGCAAGTATGTGCTGTACAACATGGCATCACAGCATAACTCAACAACTCATATAGATAAAGGCTCAGAAGAGCCGTCACAGCATTATTACAAACAGGGGTCACATGACCCAACAGTCAGAGCAATCAAGCAACAGGCGGAAGCATTACATGTCTGAGTACAGACATCTACAAATGAAAAAGGCTGAAGAGCCTGACTATCTACACCATCCGGTCAAGATCGTAGCTGAGGTACTAGCTACTAGTCGAAGTCCATGAGAACACTAGTAAGACCGAAGTCTCGGCTGCAAAAACATAAATAAAGCAACATGAGTACAAAGGTACTCAGCAAGACTTACATCAGATCCTATCGTACATGCTTTTGTATCAAGAGGGTAATGTGGGGTTTAGTTGCAGCAAGCCAGCTTTGACTCTGTGGCTATCCTGTTCTACGACTACCAGAAACTCTGGAGGTGAAACAACGTACACGAGTCCACTAATCACCATACAATACACTACTATGGATTCATCCCCGTCTCCCTCCGAGAAGGCCATCCATAGCACTCACACTTGTCTTGAGCATTTTAGAGTATCCACTTCAAGTTGTCTATGTACCATGTAAGCATCCAAGAAGTCCATAACCGCGGACCCGGCTATTCGAATAGATCATGTTAACCCTGCAGGGGTGTACTTCTTCACACACGCTCTCGCCACTTACCGCCATGTACACGTCATGTATCTCGGCAACCTTCAAGCGAAAGCCTGGCGAGGGTGTCGGCCACGACCTGACTAACCACACAAGACTCTAGCCCAGGTTTATCGCCTATTCGGGTTTCATCCGCAAGGAGATCCGGCCGGGGTGTCGCTCACGGCCCCAAACGATGTGTACAGGGTTCCCGAGCCCACCATCCGGGTGCCACTCGGTACACCAGGCCACGTGTGCCTAGTCTGTCCCAAGCCCACCCTGCCGGGTGCCACTTGGTAGAAAAATAGCACTACCTACAAACACCAGAAACTAGTTGCGACTCCTGGACAGAGACCAAGTTGGTTAATAAGTCGAGAGGGGTCGAGTTACCGGAACCCAATGTGTGGTAGTATCGAGTCATTGGACAACATACATAGAACTCAGTGCTTAAGGACGGTTCCAGTGAGACAACCCACCATGTACTCCTACACGGCCTCTCATCGCTACCTTTACCAAATCGTGTTCACACACTTCACTCTCAGCATCAGAACATATCGTAACACTCCAATTCATTCCCAATGAACCAGACCTGACACAACTCTAAGCAATAGCAGGCATAGCATGGTAGGAACACAACAATGGCTTCAATCAACTCCTACACATGCTAGTGGGTTTCAACTATTTACTGTGGCAATGACAGGTCATGCAGAGGAAGGGGTTCAACTACCGCAGCACAAAGTAGCAGATGAATCGTTGTTGTCCTAATGCAATAACTGAGAGCAGGAGCGAGAGAGTAGGGTTTTATCGAAATGAACAAGGGGGGTTTGCTTGCCTGGTAAAACAACAAGGGAGGCACTTCTTCACAGACAGGTACTCTGGAACGTCTCCGGAGCAGGACCTATCGAGAAGGAACGGTGCCGGCAATCAAAACACAATCATATGCAACAATATGATGCATGAACATGGCATGTAGATGTGATGCTGTTTGAGCTAATGCATCTAGTAAACATTTGGTTTGAAGTCCATTTGAACCAAAGGTTCAAATGCATTTCTAAATTAAGTCTCTTATATATGCCCTAATGTGTTTTCCCATATTCAGCATGTATAAGTTGGTTTTTCATGCATGAAACTAGTACAGATGGAAAGGTTGCATTTTTCTGATAATTTTTCATATATAAATTATTTTAATCTGAGCTACGGTTGAATTGTTATGAATTTTTGAAGTTTAAATCATTTTCTGGATTTTCTGAATTATTTTAATTCCAGAAAATATATAATTGCGTCAGCATGACGTCAGCACGACGTCAGCGGTCAACTGGGCTGGTCCGGGTCAAACCTGACGTGTGGGACCCACACGTCAGTGACACTGGGGTTAACCCCGAGTCAAACCCGGGCTGACTAGCTTTGACTAAACCCTGGGCCCACTGGTCAGCGTCAGTAGGTGGGGGATTAGTGACTAATTAACCAAAACCACGTCAGCCCGCCGGAGTTCTGGCCGGCGGCGACCAATAGCGCGGCGGCGACTCGCCGGACTTGCGCTACAGACGGCGTTCGGTCGCGCGAAGACCACCGGGGCGTAGCCCGTCGTCGTCCGCAACCAGGGAAGCTGGTTGGGGGCTGCGGGGGCGCCGGATCTCGCCGGAGCAAGCTTGCGGCGGCGGTCGGAGCTCGGCTGTGTTCGGGGACGCGGCTGCAGCGTGCAAACGCGCGAACTAAAGCGCTAGCGGGGCACTACGAGGTGCGGCGAGAGTGCTAGGTGCACTGGCGTGGCCAAAAGGTCGCCGGAGCAACGCCGGCGACAAGCTCGAGCGGAGGCGAGCTTCGGCCATGGCGGAGCTAAGGCCTAGACGGCGCAAACGGACACGGGGAGGAGGGGGTTCGGTGCGGGGGCTCACCGCGGAACCAGCGAGCGCGAGGGCGAGGTCGGGGATGCCCGGTAGCTCCCGAATCGCCGGCGAGGATCCACGGCGGCCGGAGTCGAATTTGGCGACGGCGACGGCTCCACGGGGCACTCCGGCTTGCGTGGCTCGGCGAGGAGGTAGCTGGCGACGAGGCGGAGCTCCTGGGGACGACGGGGAGGCGAGGGAGAGGCGGTGGCTACGGTGATGCCCGTCGGCGGCGGTGGTGGTTCTCGGGTGAGAGGGAGAGAGAGCAGGGGGAGAGGAGGAGGGCGAGGGAGAGTGAGAGCGGTGCGGGGCAGCTGCGTGGCTTCGTCCGGGGCATCGAGGGCGACGAGAGGAGGACAGGCAGGCAGGCAGGGAGGAGGTGGCACGGCGCGGCGGTGCGCGCGCGTCGGACACGCGCTGTCCCCCTGTCGGGGAGGAAGACGACAGAGGAGGGGGGGACAGGTGGGCTGGGCCGCCTGCTAGCTGGGCCGGCCTGCTGCGGCTGGGCTGCACAGGGGAAGCCCCAGGTAAGCCCTCCTTTTATTTTTGTTTTCTAATTTTTCTGACATTTGTTTTGATTTAATAAATATATTAGATCATTTAATTTCCTTATGCCAATTTTTTGCAGGAGCTAGATATATTATTCCAGAGCTCCTTTATAAATGACATAATTTTTGGACCATATTTCATATATATATAGAAATATATTTCCAATGCAAATATTTATCGAATTAATCCAAATGGCCAAAATAAATGTCCATGAGCTCCTAAAAATATTGTTTTGATTTTTATCTCTGTCCAATATTTTCAGAGGGCAACATGAGCATTTTCTTGGACCCTTTTGGAGAAATTTTTATTTGGGTCATTTTCAAAAATGATTCTGAGGGTTCCACCAATCCTCATTACAAATTTAAATGAAATTTAAATATGATGCACAAATGGCTAGCTAGCCTAGGTCATACCAGACTAGGGATGTGACAACTCGCCCCCACTTGAAAGAATCTCGTCCCGAGATTCAGGGGTCGACGGAAAGAAAGCGGGGTACTCCAGTCGAAGACGATCTTCTCGCTCCCAAGTAGCTTCTCTCTCGGAATGATGAGACCACTGAGCTTTGAGAAACTTGATGTTCTGACGTCGGGTAACACGCTCTGCTTGATCAAGAATGCGAACCGGGTACTCTCGGTATGTGAGGTTATCTTGGAGATCAAGCGTTTCGTGGTCCACTCCGCGGATGGGATCCGAGAAGCAACGCCTGAGTTGAGAGACGTGGAAGACATCATGAACTCGAGAAAGATGTGGGGGTAGTTCCAATTGGTAGGCAACCTCTCCTCGTTTAGCGAGAATACGAAAAGGACCAATGTAACGAGGAGCCAACTTGCTCTTGATACCGAAACGATGGGTACCCTTCAAAGGAGTAACCCGAAGGTAAGCTTGGTCGCCAATCTCATAGGTCATATCCTTATGATGACGATCGTACTGGCTCTTCTGACGAGACTGGGCTGTTTTCAAATTCTCACGAATGATGCGAACTTGCTCTTCTGCCTCCTGGATCATATCCGGTCCAAAGAATTGTCTTTCACCGGTTTCTGACCAGTTCAAAGGTGTTCGACATCTTCGTCCGTAGAGAACCTCAAAAGGAGCTTTCTTGAGGCTGGATTGATAGCTATTGTTATAAGCAAACTCGGCAAAAGGAAGACATTTCTCCCAATCCATACCGAATGAGATAACGCAAGCTCTGAGCATGTCTTCGAGAATTTGATTGACCCGTTCCACCTGACCACTCGACTGAGGGTGGAAAGCGGTACTGAAGGAAAGATGGGTTCCCATGGCAGTTTGGAAACTCTCCCAGAAATGAGAAGTGAAAAGACTGCCACGGTCCGAATTGATCTCTAGTGGAACACCATGGAGTGACACTATTCGAGAAATATATAAGTCAGCGAGCTGACTAGCAGTGATACTCTCTCGAACAGGGAGGAAGTGAGCCACTTTGGAAAGACGATCAACGACTACGAAGATAGCGTTATTCCCTCTCTTGGTCCTGGGAAAGCCGGTGATGAAGTCCATACCAACTTTATCCCATTTCCATTCAGGAATAGCTAAAGGCTGAAGGGTGCCAGCAGGTCTTTGATGCTCTGCCTTAACGCGGCGACAAACGTCACATTTAGCAATGAACTCAGCGATTTCTCTCTTCATCCTAGTCCACCAGAACCTCTGGCGTAGGTCCTGATACATCTTAGTACTACCGGGATGAATCGTGAGAGGAGATTCATGCGCCTCCTTAAGAATCAACTGACGAAGATGTTGCTTCTTGGGAACCACCAAGCGATTCTCAAAGAGAACAACACCATGATCATCCATAGAGAAACATCCACCAACTCCCTTCTTAATGTTTCTCTTGATCCGGGTAATCCCTGTATCATGCTTCTGGGCTTCTATGATAAGATCCACAAGGGTAGGTTTCGCCACCAAGGTAGAAAGGAATCCGTGAGGAGCAATGTGAAGATTAAGCTTACAGAATTCCTCATGGAGAAGTGGTTGGCCTTGCTGCAACATGAGATTGTTGCAATAGGATTTACGGCTTAGAGCATCAGCCATGACATTGGCTTTGCCTGGGGTGTAGGTAATCCCTAGATCATAATCTGTGATCAACTCCAACCAACGTCTTTGCCTAAGGTTCAAATCTGGTTGGGTGAAGATATACTTGAGACTCTGGTGATCGGTGTAGATCTCGCAACGTTTACCAAGGAGGTAATGTCGCCAGGTCTTGAGGGCATAGACTACGGCTGCAAGCTCTAGATCATGTGTAGGATAATTCTCCTCATGTGGATGCAACTGTCGGGATGCATAGGCAATCACATGACGATCCTGCATAAGAATGCAACCTAGTCCCTGTCGTGAGGCGTCGCAGTAGATAATAAAGTCTTTAGTGAAATCCGGTGGCACAAGTATGGGAGCAGAAGTCAGGCGTCTTTTCAGTTCCTGAAAACTGTACTCACACTGTGGGGACCACTCAAACTTTTTATCTTTCTTGAGAAGTTCCGTGAGGGGTTTGGCTACTTTGGAGAAGTTTTCAACAAAGCGGCGACAATAGCTGGCTAGACCAAGGAAACTCCTAACTTGTTTAACAGTCTCAGGTGGAGTCCAATCGAGAACGGCTTGAACTCTCTCGGAATTGACAGCAATGCCCTTACCAGAGATTACGTGGCCTAAATAGGTCACTTCTGGCAACCAAAATTCACACTTGGAGAACTTGGCATAAAGGCGATGCTCTCTGAGTTTTTCTAACACAAGTCTAAGATGTTCGGCATGCTCTTCCTCGTTCTTCGAGTAAATAAGAATATCATCGAGGTAAACCACGACGAACTTATCTAAGTACTCCATGAAGATCGAGTTCATCAAGCGGGAGAATGTGGCTGGGGCGTTGGTTAGGCCGAAGGACATGACGGTGTACTCGTACTGGCCATAACGAGTGACAAAAGCTGTCTTGGGAATGTCCCCGTTTCTGATCTTGATTTGATGGTAGCCTAATCTTAAATCCATCTTGGAGAAGACTGAGGATCCAGCGAGCTGATCATACAAGTTGTTGATCCTGGGAAGCGGATACTTGTTCTTTATCGTGACCAAATTAACGGGACGATAATCTACAACCATCCGGTCCGTACCATCCTTCTTCTTGACGAAGAGGACGGGGCAAGCCCAAGGAGAAGAGCTAGGACGGATGAAACCCTTTTGCAAGGACTCATCGAGTTGTTTCTTAAGCTCGGCTAGTTCTAAGGGTGCCATCTTGTAAGGTCTCCGGGAGATTGGAGCTGTTCCTGGGATAAGATCTATGACGAACTCTACATCTCTGTCAGGTGGGACACCTGGCAGTTCCTCTGGAAAGACATCCGGAAAGTCACGGACTACCGGGATATCTTCAAGGTCTGGAAGGGGGCTGGCATTAAGAGAATAGAGATGACGCTTTGCAACTCTAGTGGAGACGTTGACTATCTTGCCAGATGGGTGTGTAAGCTGAACAGATCTGGTGTAACAATCAATCTTGGCATGATGAGCTGTCATCCAGTCCATACCCAAGATGATGTTAATATCTGAAGACTTGAGGGCTACAAATGATGCAAGGAATACAAGTCTATCAACAAGGATTTCATTACCATGGCTGATTCTGGTGGTCTGCCATCTAGACCCTGGGGTTTGGATTTCAAGCGGAGTTGGCATATCACAAAATGATATGTCGTGCAAACGAGCATAGCCTTCAGAAATGAAGGAGTGAGATGCTCCAGTATCGAATAGAACTGATGCTGGGTGACAATTGACAAGGAGTGTACCAAGAACGACATCCGGATCATCATGAGCATCTTTAGCTGAGACGTGATGCACACGTCCACGTTCAGTGGAAACTGACTTGGCACTGATCATCTTGCGTGATGGCTTAACGCAGCCAACAGTCTTCTCGGGCTGGGGTGGAGCATAACTAGTCTGAGAGCAGTCACGTGCATAGTGTCCTGGCTTCCCGCATGTGAAGCAAGTCCCTGAGGTTGGACGGGGACCCGCACTAACAAGCGGTCTACCAGTGGGCCTGGGTGGAACATACGACTGAGCTGGAGGAGGCACCACATGAGATGACCTCGGTGTATAACCGGAAGGAAGAGCGGAGTTTGGAACCCAAATCCGGCGTTTCAGGGAACTAGAGCCAGAGGAGGATCCCAAATCACGGGTGTGCTTACAAGACTCCTCGTAAGTGAGTTGAGCTGTCTCTGCATTGATGGCCTTGTTCACAAGGGCTTGGAATGTATCACAATGATGCAGGTGGAGATCACGACGCAACTTGGGGTTGAGACCCTTCCGGAACCTAGCCTGCTTCTTAGCATCCATGGACACTTCTTCTGTGGCATAACGGGCGAGGTTCTCGAACTCTCTGCTATAAGCATCAACAACCATCTTACTCTGGGTGAAACTATAGAACTCTTCTCTCTTGCGATCAATGAGGGCCTGGGGAATGTGATGCTCGCGAAAAGCCTCAGTGAAATCCTTCCAGGTAGGAATCTGGCCAGCTGGAAGCATAGCCTCATAGTTCTGCCACCAAAGACTAGCAGGACCTTCCAGGTGATATGTGGCATAAGTGACCTTGTCATCTTCAGCTACGTTCGCGGAACGCAGCTTATGGGTGATGCTACGGAGCCAGTCATCTACATCGAGTGGCTCAATGGAATGATGAAAGGTGGGTGGGTGCAAGCGGATGAAGTCATGAATGGTCACAGATCCTTTGAACTGATGTGCGGTGTTCTTCTCGATACGTGCCACCAAGCGGTTAGACTCACGCTTGTTCCTCTCCATCTCTAGCATGAACTCTGCCAGCGAAGGCTGGTCGGGAGGATTCTCATCCCTACCATCTCCATGGTTCCGGCTACGATTAAAAGAACTTGATGACATCCTGCGAAACGAAACCCAGGGATGCAATCAACATTAACTATAGACTATAGAATGTAGGACAAGGAATTAATATCACTCGAACTCCTTAGGAAAATTCCGGCAGCATAACGGTAGTAAAATGCTCAGAATGAGACATCCTACTAAAAATGGGGTAGTACAACAACTCACATCACCACTCAAGGTTCTGGGATAGTACTAAACAGATTACACCGGAAATACTCGAAACTGGGGTATGACTCTGATCAACCAGTCTTATGGAACTGCGGAGTAGTAACACGTGATCCTGATAGACGGAAGAGAAGCCTAGTTCCTTAACCCCGTCGGAAAGATAGGATGACTCAGATCAGAAGGCCATGAGGTAAAGGAGTAAAAAGAGCCTTACGTTCCTTCCCACAAACAATTCCCTTACATAACTAAAGAATTTCTAGACTCAACTTCGACCAGTATGGCTTGGTAAACCTACAGGCAGTCAGGCTCTGATACCAACGCTGTCAGGACCCCGACTCAATGCCACATCGATCTAGCATGTAACACCTCATATCACTTTGCGGCCTCACGCATGGTATCCCCACGGGTGTCGCCTTACCTTTGCCCGGGACCGTTTGCGCATTTTGGCACACGTATATGATGGTGTCGCTAGCATCCATATGATAAAGAGCCCGGGCTGACATGGCTAGTCGTAAACCCAAAGTGGCACTAACTTCCAGGGACAGGCATCCATGACCCAGCATCGAACGTGTCGGTCATCAGCGAGTGAATCCAGGCTGTAGCACTGGGCTAGCAGGACTCCGGTGAACCGGGCTGTAGCGGGCTAGCAGGACTCCGGTATTCATCGCGTGACATTTCCCCGAAGGGACAGACACAGGATCGAAGAAGGACACATGCCGGCCGGCCTAAGTGTTCCGGAGCAGTAGCAAGCTACCAGGGCTCAGTGGAAGCACTAGGAGACATTTCCCGGTAAGAGAGGCTACTAAGAATAAACAACTAGATAGTCAGATCCCACACATAGCAATACACATTACACGTACGCATAACATGCAAGTATGTGCTGTACAACATGGCATCACAGCATAACTCAACAACTCATATAGATAAAGGCTCAGAAGAGCCGTCACAGCATTATTACAAACAGGGGTCACATGACCCAACAGTCAGAGCAATCAAGCAACAGGCGGAAGCATTACATGTCTGAGTACAGACATCTACAAATGAAAAAGGCTGAAGAGCCTGACTATCTACACCATCCGGTCAAGATCGTAGCTGAGGTACTAGCTACTAGTCGAAGTCCATGAGAACACTAGTAAGACCGAAGTCTCGGCTGCAAAAACATAAATAAAGCAACATGAGTACAAAGGTACTCAGCAAGACTTACATCAGATCCTATCGTACATGCTTTTGTATCAAGAGGGTAATGTGGGGTTTAGTTGCAGCAAGCCAGCTTTGACTCTGTGGCTATCCTGTTCTACGACTACCAGAAACTCTGGAGGTGAAACAACGTACACGAGTCCACTAATCACCATACAATACACTACTATGGATTCATCCCCGTCTCCCTCCGAGAAGGCCATCCATAGCACTCACACTTGTCTTGAGCATTTTAGAGTATCCACTTCAAGTTGTCTATGTACCATGTAAGCATCCAAGAAGTCCATAACCGCGGACCCGGCTATTCGAATAGATCATGTTAACCCTGCAGGGGTGTACTTCTTCACACACGCTCTCGCCACTTACCGCCATGTACACGTCATGTATCTCGGCAACCTTCAAGCGGAAGCCTGGTGAGGGTGTCGGCCACGACCTGACTAACCACACAAGACTCTAGCCCAGGTTTATCGCCTATTCGGGTTTCATCCGCAAGGAGATCCGGCCGGGGTGTCGCTCATGGCCCCAAACGATGTGTACAGGGTTCCCGAGCCCACCATCCGGGTGCCACTCGGTACACCAGGCCACGTGTGCCTAGTCTGTCCCAAGCCCACCCTGCCGGGTGCCACTTGGTAGAAAAATAGCACTACCTACAAACACCAGAAACTAGTTGCGACTCCTGGACAGAGACCAAGTTGGTTAATAAGTCGAGAGGGGTCGAGTTACCGGAACCCAATGTGTGGTAGTATCGAGTCATTGGACAACATACATAGAACTCAGTGCTTAAGGACGGTTCCAGTGAGACAACCCACCATGTACTCCTACACGGCCTCTCATCGCTACCTTTACCAAATCGTGTTCACACACTTCACTCTCAGCATCAGAACATATCGTAACACTCCAATTCATTCCCAATGAACCAGACCTGACACAACTCTAAGCAATAGCAGGCATAGCATGGTAGGAACACAACAATGGCTTCAATCAACTCCTACACATGCTAGCGGGTTTCAACTATTTACTGTGGCAATGACAGGTCATGCAGAGGAAGGGGTTCAACTACCGCAGCACAAAGTAGCAGATGAATCGTTGTTGTCCTAATGCAATAACTGAGAGCAGGAGCGAGAGAGTAGGGTTTTATCGAAATGAACAAGGGGGGTTTGCTTGCCTGGTAAAACAACAAGGGAGGCACTGCTTCACAGACAGGTACTCTGGAACGTCTCCGGAGCAGGACCTATCGAGAAGGAATGGTGCCGGCAATCAAAACACAATCATATGCAACAATATGATGCATGAACATGGCATGTAGATGTGATGCTGTTTGAGCTAATGCATCTAGTAAACATTTGGTTTGAAGTCCATTTGAACCAAAGGTTCAAATGCATTTCTAAATTAAGTCTCTTATATATGCCCTAATGTGTTTTCCCATATTCAGCATGTATAAGTTGGTTTTTCATGCATGAAACTAGTACAGGTGGAAAGGTTGCATTTTTCTGATAATTTTTCATATATAAATTATTTTAATCTGAGCTACGGTTGAATTGTTATGAATTTTTGAAGTTTAAATCATTTTCTGGATTTTCTGAATTATTTTAATTCCAGAAAATATATAATTGCGTCAGCATGACGTCAGCACGACGTCAGCGGTCAACTGGGCTGGTCCGGGTCAAACCTGACGTGTGGGACCCACACGTCAGTGACACTGGGGTTAACCCCGAGTCAAACCCGGGCTGACTAGCTTTGACTAAACCCTGGGCCCACTGGTCAGCGTCAGTAGGTGGGGGATTAGTGACTAATTAACCAAAACCACGTCAGCCCGCCGGAGTTCTGGCCGGCGGCGACCAATAGCGCGGCGGCGACTCGCCGGACTTGCGCTACAGACGGCGTTCGGTCGCGCGAAGACCACCGGGGCGTAGCCCGTCGTCGTCCGCAACCAGGGAAGCTGGTTGGGGGCTGCGGGGGCGCCGGAGCTCGCCGGAGCAAGCTTGCGGCGGCGGCCGGAGCTCGGCTGTGTTCGGGGACGCGGCTGCAGCGTGCAAACGCGCGAACTAAAGCGCTAGCGGGGCACTACGAGGTGCGGCGAGAGTGCTAGGTGCACTGGCGTGGCCAAAAGGTCGCCGGAGCGACGCCGGCGACAAGATCGAGCGGAGGCGAGCTTCGGCCATGGCGGAGCTAAGGCCTAGACGGTGCAAACGGACACGGGGAGGAGGGGGTTCGGTGCGGGGGCTCACCGCGGAACCAGCGAGCGCGAGGGCGAGGTCGGGGATGCCCGGTAGCTCCCGAATCGCCAGCGAGGATCCACGGCGGCCGGAGTCGAATTTGGCGACGGCGACGGCTCCACGGGGCACTCCGGCTTGCGTGGCTCAGCGAGGAGGTAGCTGGCGACGAGGCGGAGCTCCTGGGGACGACGGGGAGGCGAGGGAGAGGCGGTGGCTACGGTGATGCCCGTCGGCGGCGGCGGTGGTTCTCGGGTGAGAGGGAGAGAGAGCAGGGGGAGAGGAGGAGGGCGAGGGAGAGTGAGAGCGGTGCGGGGCAGCTGCGTGGCTTCGTTCGGGGCATCGAGGGCGACGAGAGGAGGACAGGCAGGCAGGGAGGGAGGAGGTGGCGCGGCGCGGCGGTGCGCGCGCGTCGGACACGCGCCGTCCCCCTGTCGGGGAGGAAGACGACAGAGGAGGGGGGGACAGGTGGGCTGGGCCGCCTGCTAGCTGGGCCGGCCTGCTGCGGCTGGGCTGCACAGGGGAAGCCCCAGGTAAGCCCTCCTTCTTTTATTTTTGTTTTCTAATTTTTCTGACATTTGTTTTGATTTAATAAATATATTAGATCATTTAATTTCCTTATGCCAATTTTTTGCAGGAGCTAGATATATTATTCCAGAGCTCCTTTATAAATGACATAATTTTTGGACCATATTTCATATATATAGAAATATATTTCCAATGCAAATATTTATCGAATTAATCCAAATGGCCAAAATAAATGTCCATGAGCTCCTAAAAATATTGTTTTGATTTTTATCTCTGTCCAATATTTTCAGAGGGCAACATGAGCATTTTCTTGGACCCTTTTGGAGAAATTTTTATTTGGGTCATTTTCAAAAATGATTCTGAGGGTTCCACCAATCCTCATTTCAAATTTAAATGAAATTTAAATATGATGCACAAATGGCTAGCTAGCCTAGGTCATACCAGACTAGGGATGTGACAATGGCAACACATCATTGGATCATAATATGTGGCATAAAGCACCATGTTCAAGTAGGGATTACAGCGGGGTGTGGGAGAGTGGACCGCGTAAAAGAGATGAGGATGGTGATGATGATGGTGATGTTGATGAAGACGATCACCGCGGCGATGATTCCCCTCCCAATGGCACTTCGGTGCCACCAAGAGAGAGGAGGAGAGTTTCTCCCCCTTGTGCTTCCACCTCCATGGTCTCCCCTTGTATGGGGAGAGGTTCCCCCTCTGGTCCTTGGCCTTCATGGTAATGATGGCCCCTCCGGGATTCTCCTCCATGCCCTCTGGTGATGATGGCCCCCTGTGGCAGGGTGCCAGAGAGGGCCTAGATTGATTTCTCGTGGCTACAGAGGTTTCTTTCTGGATGTTTGGGTATAAATAAGAGGTGTTGGAGTCGGGAAGAAGTCAGGGGGGTCCCCGAGGCATCCATGAGATAGGGGGCGCGCCCAGGGGGTAGGGCGCCCCCCCACCCTCGTGGTGGCCTTGGGACTCCCCTGGTCCATCTCTGGTACTCCATTGGCTTCTTCTGGTCCAAAAAAATCTTCGTGAATTTTCAAGTCAATTGGACTCCGTTTGATTTCCTTTTTCTGCGATACTCAAAAAAAAGGAAAAAACAGAAACTGGCACTGGGCTCTAGGTTAATAGGTTAGTCCCAAAGATCATATAAAACAATATATAAGGGCCCATTAAAGATCTAAGATGGATAATATAATAGCATGAATACTTCATAAATTATAGATACGTTGGAGACGTATCAACCTGTTGGCTGAGTCATAGTGCCATCGAGACGAACTGACCAGTGCAACCACGCTTGCCTTTATGGGGGCCCCTGATTGGGTCTATTTTCATGCCTCTTGCCGATGCCTCCAACTGGGGAAGGTTATGGGCATGCGCTACCCTGATCGGGTAGGCTAACATAAGCCTGGTGTGCTCGTTGTTGTTGTACCTGGGTTGTGCCCGTTTGGGACTGTATTGTTTTGCCAGACGGTGGCCGTTGGATGTCATGAGGTGACATCGGGTCCACCCATGACTTATCCCAAAGGGGAGTTTGTCGGAGTGGCCGGGAGAGTGTCATGGCAGTAGATCGGTTTTGTCGGAACACCGTTGGTCCACCCGAATGGGAGCACGAGGCCTTGGGTTTCGTAGTGTGGGTACACTGTGCTAACCACTGTGATAACCCACAAGTATAGGGGATTGCAACAGTTCTCGAGGGTAGAGTATTCAACCCAAATTTATTGATTCTACACAAGGGGAGCCAAAGAATATTCTCAAGTATTAGCAGCTGAGTTGTCAATTCAACCACACCTGGAAACTTAATATCTGCAGCAAAGTATTTAGTAGTAAAGTAATATGATAGTAGTGGTAACGATAGCAAAAGTAATATTTTGGGGTTTTGTAATGATTGTGACAGTAGCAGCAGAAAACTAAATAAGCGAAGAACAATATATGAAAAGCTCATAGGCAATGGATCGGTGATGGAGTATTATGCCGGATGCGATAATTCATGCAACAGTTATAACATAGGACGACACAGAACTAGCTCCAGTTCATCAATGTAATGTAGACATGTATTCCGAATATAGTCATACGTTCTTATGGAAAAGAACTTGCATGACATCTTTTGTCCTACCCTCCCGTGGCAGCGGGGTCCTATTGGAAACTAAGGGATATTAAGGCCTCCTTTTAATAGAGTACCGGACCAAAGCATTAACACATAGTGAATACATGAACTCCTCAAACTACCATCATCACTGGTAAGTATCCCGATTATTGTCACTTCGGGGTTAACGAATCATAACACATAATAGGTGACTATAGACTTGCAAGATAGGATCAAGAACTCACATATATTGATGAAAACATAATAGATTTAGTTCTGAAATCATGGCACTCGAGCCCTAGTGACAAGCATTAAGCATAGCAAAGTCATAGCAACATCAACCTCAGAACATAGTGGATACCAGGGATCAAACCCTGACAAAACTAACTTGATTACATGATAAATCTCATCCAACCCATCATCGTCCAACAAGTCTACAATGGAATTACTCACGCACGACGGTGAGCATCATGAAATTGGTGATGGAGGCAGGTTGATGATGACGATGGCGATGGATTCCCCTCTCTGGAGCGCCGAACGAACTCCAGATCAGCCCTCCAGAGAGAGTTTAGGGCTTGGCGGCGGCTCCGTATCGTAAAACGCGATGAATCCTTCCCTCTGACTTTTTTCTCCCCGAACATGAATATATGGAGTTGGAGTTGAGGTCGGTGGAGCAACAGGGGGCCCACGAGGCAGGGGGCGTGCCCAAGGGGGGGGGGTACGGTGTGCCTCCCACCCTCGTGGACATGGTGTGGTCCCCTGTCGGCATTCTGGGAACGGGGGTCCCCAGACTTGCCTTCCTGCGGCCTGCGGCGTGGCTCAAGTGGGGGCCCAACGCGGCCCATCTTCATCAACACAAGCTCAAGACCCTCGCGAGGGACCAAGCCTCGCGGAGCGGACGACAAGAAGCCTCCTCAGAGGCAGCCTCATCAGGCAGGCTCGCGAGGAGGCGGAGAGATCAAGGCAGGGGTACCTCGCAAGGAATCGTGACGCAAGCCATGACGATCGAGACCAGGCGGGCGCCAGGAGGACGCCGGCCTGCGCAGTGTCCTTGTTTCCCCTTTGGTGCAAAGGGGGCAAGCACAGGCCAAGGCATCAAGAAAAGGTTTCCATTCCAGTGCAACGAGACCAAGACCAGCCGGACGGAGGTCACCGTGGAGCCCAAGACGGCGTCATCAGCAGTGCTTTTGGCAGCCGAAGACCACCTTTGGTCAAGATAACTTGTACTAGATGTTCCCCTTCAAAATGGCCAATTGTTGGCGCCCTTCCCGCTCAATGATTTGGGAAGAGGCCCAGTGCCTCTATAAATAGGGCTAGCCACCACAGAGGGAGGGGACATCGAGAGGGGACATCGAGAAATCTGGTAGAACCCTAGCAGAGAGAAAGAGAGGCGATGGAACTCACCCTAGCAGTTCATCGCACCAGCTCAAGAACACCTCTCGCGAGGCTGTTCTTCCCTTGTACTATTCATCATCAGCCCCTGAGGCAATCCACCACACCACACACTAGAGTAGGGTATTACACCACAACGGTGGCCCGAACCAGTATAAACCTCGTGTCTCTTGTGTTGTTCATCATTTCCATCTTAGTTTGCACGAGAGGATCGAATGTAGAACGGTAGGGGAGAGATCTCCGCGCACACCCCAGTGTTCGAACCTCAAGGGTCTGCCGGAACCAGAAATCCGACATTTGGCGCGCCAGGTAGGGGTGCGCCAGAATCTTTCTTCCGCTGTTCGCGTGTGATCTTCCGTTGTGTCCATGCCTGATGCTCGTCGGGCTCGCGCCGAGCGCCGGGCTGCTCGCGCCACTCGCGTCGCCCAGACGATGCCCGTTGGCGGCCCCCTCGTCGTTCCCCGTCGCCTGCCGCCAACGCCGCCACCGGCCCGGCGGCGAACGAGCAGCAGGCCTCGTCCCAGCATCCTTCGGTGCGGCGGGATGGCCGCCCCGCCACCCCGTCGCTGACTCCAGCTGGCTCGTCGTCCCACACCCGTCGCGCACCCATGGATGCGCATGCCTCAATGCTCTTGGCGCGGGACCTCCTGCACTATCGCCCCGTCGACGACCTCTACAAGGACTAGCTCGCCCGCATCACCGAGCTCGTCAGTGTCGCAGGGGGCTCCCCCTTGCGGTCCCTCTCGCTGCCTCGCCCTCCGTCCCGTGTAGGGGGCGAGGATCAGGAGGTGCCTCCGCTGCCTCCTCCCCAAGAAGGTGCCTTGGCTCCAAGGCGCGCAGCCCCAGGGCGGGACCCTCCACGTCCGGCGCCTACGCAACAAGAAGGGAGCTGCCAAGAGATCCCACGTCCCCGGGAAGGTGCTCGCGCGCTCCGAGCGCCGGCCCGCCAAGATCGCGCCCCAGCACCTCCACGATGAGACCCCGCGCTGCTCCCAGTGGCGGCGCGTGGTGACCCGCAAGAACAAGTCCGACACCAGCAAAGGGCGCCGGTGGCCACGGCGGGCTGCCTCGCCTTCACCCTTGAGCTGCGCGGCGTCACATGGCCAGGCAAGTTCAAGCCTGACCTCCCTTCCCACTACGATGGCACAGCTGACCCTGCGGAGTTCCTGCAGCTCTACGAGCTGGGCATCGTAGCCGCCAATGGAGACAAAAAGGTCATGGCGAATTGGTTCCCTATGGCGCTCAAGGACGATGCCCGCACCTGGCTCCTGAACCTGGCTCCAGGCACGATCTCCTTCTAGAGCGAGATGCGCACCCGCTTCATCGCCAACTTCCAGGGCACTCGCGACCGGCCCCCGACCATGAGCGACCTGCGCCGCATCAAGCAACAGCCGGGAGAAACCCTGCAGAAGTACATCCAGCGCTTCAACTACGCTCGCCTGAAGATCCCCAAGGTAATTGAAGAAGCTATCATCTCAGCCTTCTCCGACGGCGTGCGCGGCGTCAAGATGAAGGAAGAGCTAGCAATCCATGAAGACCTATGCACATCCCTGGAGCTGTTCAACTTGGCGACCAAGTGCGCCAGGGCTGAGGAAGGGCGTCTCTCCCTCCTCGAGCTCCCGGCAGCCGACCCAGAAGAAAAGAAGCTCAAGGCCAAAGACGTGAAGCGCAAGGGGGTTGTCGTGCTAGCAGCGGAACCAGACACCAAGCGAGGCAGGGACCAGCCCGAGTCATCCAAGGGCGGACGGTACTGCGTGTACCACTACCTCCACACCCACAACACCAACGAATGTCAAGAGCTCAGAGGCATGCGAGATGGGCGAATCGGCCGACGCCCAGAGCGCAACGACAGGGGCTATGGACGAGGAGGAGGAAGAGGCGGCGGACGATGGGAAGACTGTGGCCTTCGCCAGGGATGGCGTGACCGCCCTCGCGAGGGAGGCTGGAGGGACCAGCCTCGTGAGGGACACCCGCACGGCAACGCAGGCCTCCCTCCTCTGCCACCTCCACCAAGAAGGAACGAAGACCAACACCAAGACGATGGGGTTGGGGGCTTCCAAGAGCCGCATGCAATTGCTTGCATCTTGGGTGGCGCCCTGGCCCCAGCCTCACAACACATCTTCAAGCAGTTTGCTCACGAGGTGAATGCAGCCCTTCCCAAGCTTGAGGCCACGCGCCCTCTCAAGTGGTCTTCGTGCGCGATCACATTCAGTTCCGCAGACCATCTCAAGTGTGCGACAACGGCCGGAGTCCTCCCAATGCTTTGCTCCCCAGTCATCAGCAACGTGCAGGTCACCAGGACCCTCATCGATGGTGGGGCAGGACTCAACGTCCTGTCCGTCGAGATGTTCGACAATCTCCAAGTGCCGTACGACCAGCTTCAGCCGACCAAGCCTTTCTCAGGAGTCACCGATGGTTCCACTGTTCGAATTGGGCAGGTTCGCCTTCCGGTCACCTTCAGGCAACGCAACAACTACCGCACCGAGCTCATCGACTTCGACGTTGCTCACATCCGCCTGCCGTACAATGCCATCCTCGGGTACCCTGCCCTAGCCAAGTTTATGGCAGTGACTCACCATGGTTACAATGTCCACAAGATGCCAGGAAGCGGTGGAGTCATCACCGTACACTGTGAAGAAAGGGACGCAGTGTGCTCACTTGAGCGTGCGTCCCAAGCCGCAGCAATCGAAGACCCGGATCACAGGAGCGGGAAGCCTCCTGAGGCGACCCTCAAGAAGAAGAAGACCTCACCTGGCCCGAGCCACAAGGAGGTAGGCACCTCCGGAGGTATTGCGTCAGGATTCGCACCCGATTAGGGAGCGCCACCCTCTCATGCATAGGAAGGCGCGCCCGACGCCCTCCTCGGGCAGGGCTCGGGGGCTCTCTCTTGGAGAGCCACCGACCTTGCCGAGGTCGCGGGGGAGGCGCTTGGGCACCACTTGGAGGGGTGCTTTCAAGCATGCTTCCCTTAGGAAGGTACAAATCAAAGGATACCAAACCCTCAGGAGTTCATCGCAAGGAACACCCATGAGCTACAAGAGTCCAGAGTCATGCGCGGCAGCCGCCGCTTACCTGCCGTGGCCCCACATCCAGGCAAGGATGGAGGACTGCACGTCTGCGTCGACGTACCAGGGCTCAACCGAGCTGCGTCCCAGGAGCGCCTATGGCCTTCGGCCGTAGGGCGCTGCGAGGGACCACCTCACAGCTACGTTCGCATGCCCTTCGGCCTGCCGGGCGCGGTCGCCGCACATCAGCGCCTGTTGAGGAGCATTCTGGAGGCTCAGGAGGTCAGGCACCGCGCGGTCCTGGCGGAGGTGGCGATGGTCCCCGAAGACCTGCACGTGCCACTGGAGCCTCCCGAGGCCCCTGGGCCTGGGGGCTCATGAGGGCCGACGTCTTCACCGCGCATCGCTCACTTCCTCAGCATCACTTCATCTTCAACATCACCAGGTGACATCTTTCAGAGTTCTACTTTTAGCTGGGAGCGCCCACAGGGCTGCACCATTCCCAGGCCGCGTGGGTCCGTCCCCGCGGCATGTATCCATTTAGGTTATGCTCTTTATTTACCTTGTTGGGGGCGCCCCTCGGGCTGCATCATCCCAACGCCGCTCGGGCCCGACCCAGCGGCAGTTGCTTTTCCAGCATTTACCTTAGGATGAAGTTGTTCTTTCGCGCTTAATCTGATTCCCATAATTATCACCTACTCCTTGTCGTCATGCAAAGCGCTTGCACGTTAAAAGGGGGGCGCCTGAGCATCGCGACTCATGGGCTCTCACTGGCTCTCCAGCCCTCACCCCCTGGCCTTGACCCACGGCATCGCGACCTGTCATACCGGCGGCGGCTGAGCTTGCTCGAGGGCCAGGACCTGAGGACGTAGAGCATTTGCATTCTAACAACCCTGTAGGAACACACCAATTGATAAAGGCCCAGAGCCAGGTGCAACCTGCCTCGAGGTAGGGCCTCGTGAGTCCCGCGCTGGCTCACGGGTGCCCAGATACACCTCTCCTAGCCCTACCGTGCCGGCCACGTGTCAGGGCGGGGCTGTACACGCCCCGGGGGCTCCTTCCGAAGGGGAGCCCCCTCCCACGCACCAGTGGAAGCACCATGCCCCGCGCTGGCTGACGACACTGCCGAGGAGCGGCTATGCCCGTACATATACGGAAGCGCTATGCTCCGCACTGGTGATAAACAACTGAGGGCGGCCCACGGCCGTACCAACCTCAGGGAGCCCAGAGCTCAGTGTCCGGCACCATCGCAACGCCTCCCCTTGGGAGTCCCGCACGAGGGGGCTGGACACGGGGGCTACGCCCAGGCCTCGCCCGAGCACACGCCACCCGACCAGGTCCCTTGGATCTAGTCGTCGCGCGCCACTCCCCGAGCGGAGCCAAGGTACGAAACCCGTTTGAGTGTCAAGGGGGACTCCTGAGCATCGCGGCTTAGGAGCCTAACTTGCCACGTAGCCCCTCACTCCTTAGTCCCGTCCATGGTTTCCGGTCGGGGCTAACGCTGGGTGAGGTACGCGCGGGGCCGGGCCTTGCCGACGTAGAACGGTCAATCCACTTCTCGCTCCCCCCTTCCCTACTTGTTGCTCGCGCGTCAAGGGGGACTCCTGAGCATCGCGACTCAGGAGCCTAACTTGCCACGTAGCCCCTCACTCCTTAGTCCCGTCCATGGTTTCCGGTCGGGGCTAATGCTGGGTGAGGTACACGCAGGGTCGGGCCCTGCCGACGCAGAGCGTAAGCAAGTAGGAGACAAAAATGCAAATTCCAGGAAATTCAAAGCAAATATTACAAGCCATAAGATTGTTCCACAACGCCAAACACAAGTTTAAATGCCTCCGCAAGGCATGGTGCATGTGTAGGAATAAAATAGGATGGAAGTCGCGAAGGGATCACTCCCCAGTAACGGGGGTCAGGACCGTCTCTGCGGGCCTTTCCCTTCTCCTCAGCTGAAAAACGGCGGATCGGTGCCATTGGTGCAAGAGGAAGCAAGGATGAGGAAGAAGAAGAGGTGGATTAGCAGAAAGGGGTGAACTGGCAGAGCTCACGCAGCCCCGTACTTATAGCCAGAGGAGGCCAACCGCCGAGCACCACGATCGCAGGTAATCATGACCGGTTTCTCTGCATGCAGGGACTTGTCAAGTCGTGCGGTTGCCGAGGCGTCGTGGGAAGCGCATACGCCCACGTCTAGTCAACCGCCACGCGGCACCCAAGGCCGCAGGCTGTTGGGGCCCGCGGCGCTTCACGCTTACCCCTTCGCTTCCCCGCCAGGCCAAGCCCGGGCGTGCCTTGGGCCCGGGGGCTACTGTCGGCGTTCTGGGAACGGGGGTCCCCAGACTTGCCTGCTTACGGCCTGCGGCGTGGATCAAGTGGGGGCCCAGTGCGGCCCATCTTCATCAACGCAAGCTCAAGACCCTCGTGAGGGGCCAAGCCTCGCAGGGCGGACGACAGGAAGCTTCCTCAGAGGCAGCCTCATCAGGCAGGCTCGCGAGGAGGCGGAGAGATCAAGGCAGGGGTACCTCGCTAGGAACCCGTGACACAAGCCATGACGATCGAGACCAGGCGGGCACCAGGCGGGCGCGGGCCTACACAGTGTCCTTGTTTCCCCTTTGGTGCAAAGGGGGCAAGCATAGGCCAATGCATCGGGCAAAGGTTGCCATTTCGGTGCAACGAGACCAAGACCAGCCGAACGGCCGGCCGGCTGGAGGTCACCGTGGAGCCCAAGACGGCGTCATCACCAGTGCTTTTGGCAGCCGAAGACCGCCTTTGGTTAGGATAACTTGTACTAGATGTTCCCCTTCAAAATGGCCAATTGTTGGCGCCCTTCCCGCTCAATTATTTGGGAAGAGGTCCAGGGCCTCTATAAATAGGGCTAGCCACCACAGAGGGAGGGGACATCGAGAGGGGACATCGAGAAATCTGGTAGAACCCTAGCAGAGAGAAAGAGAGGCGACGGAACTCACCCTAGCAGTTCATCGCACCAGCTCAAGAACACCTCTCGCGAGGCTGTTCTTCCCTTGTACTATTTATCACCAGCCCCTGAGGCAATCCACCACACCACACACTGGAGTAGGGTATTACACCACAACGGTGGCCCGAACCAGTATAAACCTCGTGTCTCTTGTGTTGTTCATCATTTCGATCTTAGTTCGCACGAGAGGATCAGACGTAGAATGGTAGGGGAGAGATCTCCGCGCGCACCCCAGTGTTCGAACCTCAAGGGTCTGCCGGAACCCGAAATCCGACAGCCCCCTGACATGGATTCTTCTTCCAGTATTTTTTATATATTCCAAAAATAATCTCCATTGATTTTCAGGTCATTCCGAGAACTTTTATTTTGCACAAAAATAACACCATGGCAATTCTGCTGAAAACAGCGTTAGTCCGGGTTAGTTCCATTCAAATCATGCAAGTTGGAGTCCAAAACAATGGCAAAAGTGTTTGGAAAAGTAGATACGACGGAGACATATCAACTCCCCCAAGCTTAAACCTTTGCTTGTTTTCTCTTGTTTGCGAACTCTGTTTGCTCTTGTTGTTGTAAATATGTAAAGCCGACATTCAAGTTTTCAGCAAAGATTATGAACTAACCATATTCACAATAACATTTAGGTCTCATGTTTACTCATATCAATGGCATATTCAACTAGCGAGCAATAATAATAAATCTCGGATGACAACACTTTCTCAAAACAATCATGATATGATATAACAAGATGGTATCTCGCTAGCCCTTTCCGAGACCGCAAAATATAAATGCAGAGCACCTTTAAAGATCAAGGACTGACTAGTCATTGTAGTTCATGGTAAAAGAGATCCAGTCAAGACATACTCAATGTAAACTAACAGTAATGGATGCAAATGACGGAGGTTCTCTCCAACTGGTGCTTTTCAATAAGAGCATGATGACTCAGCACAAAAGTAAATAGATAGGCCCTTCGCAAAGGGAAGCAGGGATTTGTAGAGGTGCGAGATCTCGATTTTGAAATAGATATGAATAATATTTTGAGCGGTATACTTTCATTGTCAACACAACAACCGAGAGATCTCGATATCTTCCATTCTACACACATTATAGGCTGTTCCCAAACAGAATAGTTTATACTCCCCCTCCACCAACAAGCATCAATCCATGGCTTCCTCGAAACAACGAGTGCCTCCAACTAACAAGAGTCTCGGGGGAGTTTTGTTTGCAGTTATTTTGATTTGACTTGCATAAAGCATGGGACGGGCCATCCCGGTGACCAGCCATTTTCTCGTGAGTGAGGAGCGGAGTCCACTCCTCTTGAGAATAACCCGCCTAGCTTGGAAGGTACAGATATACCTAGTTGATACATGAGCTATTTGAGCATACAAAACAAAATGTTTATTTGCAGGTTTAGAGTTTGGCACATACAAATTTACTTGGAACGGCAGATAGATACCGTATATAAGCAGGTATGGTGGACTCATATGGTACAACTTTGGGGTTTATGGAGTTGGATGCACAAGCAGTATTCCCGCTTAGTACAAGTGAAGGCTAGAAAAAGACCGGGAAGGGACCAGCTAGAGAGCGACAACAGTCATGAACATGCATTAAAATTAATCAACACCGAATGCAAGCATGAGTAGGATATAATGCACCATGAACATAAATATCATAGAGGCTGTGTTGATTTTGGTTCAACTACATGCGTGAACATGTGCCAAGTCAAGCCACTCGAATCATTCAAAAGAGGATACCACCCTATCATACCACATCACAACCATTTTAATAGCATGCTGGCACGCAAGGTAAACCATTATAAACTCCTAGCTAATTAAGCATGGCATAAGAAACTAACATCTCTAATTGTCATTGCCAACATAATAGGCCGTGATAGGCTGAATCAGGAACGATGGACTAATCATATTTCCAAAAACAAGAGAGGTTGAGTTCACACCAGCTTTTCTCATCTCAATAAGTTCATCATATAATCATCATTATTGCCTTTCACTTGCATGACCGAATAGTGTGGATAATAATAATAGTGCACGTGCATTGTACTAAGCTGGAATCTGCAAGCATTCAATTCAAGAGAGATGACAAGGTAATATGGGCTCTTTGTTAGATCAACAGTAATGCATATGAGAGCCACTCAACATTTTCATCATGGTCTTCTCCTCTCAACCCCCAAAGAAAAGAAACAAAACTATTTACACGGGAAAGCTCCCAACAAGCAAAAGAAGAACGAGAAATCTTTTTGGTTTTCTTTTAATTATTACTACTACAGCATGAAAAAGTAAACTAGCTAAAAGCCACAACTAATTTTTTTTGTCTTTCTTAAGGTTTATCAAACACACAAGAAGAAAGCATAAAAAGGGAAATAAACTAGCATGGATATTACAATGAAAAAGTATGAGCACCGATAACTAGCATGAGTGTGTGAACATGAATGCAATGTCGGTGAGAAGTACGTACTCCCCCAAGCTTAGGCTTTTGGCCTAAGTTGGTCTACTGCCATGGCTGGCCTGGCGGATATCCAAAGTTGTAGTTGGGGTCGTACTGTGATGCAGCAGCTATTGCCTCATGAGCTGCTGCTTGCAGGCGAGTTGTCTCCATCCTCCTCTTATACTCATTCGCCTCCTCCCTAGTTATAACATATCTCCCTTTTGCCTAAAAGTCAAAGAAAGCGGGAGCAGGGAGAGCGACGTGATAGGTGCGTCGTATGTCAAAGATTAGTCGGTACTGGAGGGACTAGTCGTTCCTCTCAACAAACTGATGACGAACCATAGCATCATAATCTAGATAAGAAGGAGGCAACTCAATATCATCTCCATGTATGGGTATCTCAAGAAAGTTAGCTATACGAGTTGCATAAATTCCACCAAAGAAATCTCCATGAATTCTATTATTATGCTACCTACGTGCAACAATGGCCCCCAAGTTATATTGTCTATCTCCTAATACAGCGCTCCTGAGAACGCTAAGATCAGGTACACACATGTGACATGCTTCATCTTTACCATTTATGCACCTTCCTATGAAGAGAGCAAAATAATGTATAGAGGGAAAATGAATGCTCCCTATGGTGGCTTGTGTTACATCTCTAGATTCCCCCACTGTAATACTAGCAAGAAAATCTCTAAGCTCAGATTTGCTAGGTTCACTAGCACTACCCCATTGTGGGAGTTTGCAGGTAGCATTAAAATCCTCTAAATCCATGGTATAAGATTTATCATAAAGATCAAAAAGGACAGTTTGTGAATTGCGCGAGGATGAAAATTTAAACCTTCTCACAAATGAATCGGTTAAATAGAGGTATTGTCGGCACTTATCTGCCTCGAAGCTCTCCACATCAGCGTTACACACATATGCATCAAATTCCTCTTTAATTCCTTCTTGGACCATGAAATCCTCTGACGACCATTCACAAGGCCGCACTTGAGCGTCCCTCGGTGGTTCATCGTTCGCATCGCGTATTGTGGGTCTGGGTCCTTGCTTCCTTGAAGAACCACCTTGGTACATTTTCCTAAACATATTTCTTCCTCTGAAAAATTTCTGAAATTTTTAGCAACTTCAAAATAAAAGTGAATTGAACTCAACAAAATTGATAGAAACTACTCCCACAAGTGCCTAGAGACTATATCATGCATTAAAACTACTTTTGACCATATAAATTTGACATGGAAGCTCAAGAACAGGGTCACCTAAGAAGCAAAAATTTGCAATGAATAAAGTACTAGAACAAAAACTAATTGGACCATTGGAGGAGTCACATACCAAAGAATAATCCCCCAAAGCAGTTTTGTGAATGGAGCTTTGAGCTAGGAGATCGAAAATGGCAGCAAGATGGGCTAGAACTCGTGCTTGAGCTGGTTAGTGATTTTTTTTGGAGGAAGAAGGAGTGTGTGGTGACTGGAATAAGTGGAGGGGAGCCACCATGGGCCCACGAGGCAGGGGGCGCGCCCAGGGGTGGGCACGCCCTGGACCCGCGTGGCCAGGTGCTTGCTCCCCCTAGTGTGTTCTCAGTGCCAGATATTCTCAAATATTCTAGAAAAAATCATATTTAAATTTCAGGGCATTTGGAGAGCTTTTATTTTCGGGGTATTTTTCATTGCATGGATAATTCAGAAAACAGACAGAAAAATACTATTTTTGCTTTATTTAATCTAAATAACAGAAAGTAAAAGGAGGGTACAGAAGGTTGTGCCTTCTAAATTCATCCATCTCATGCTCATCAAAAGGAACCCACTAACAAGGTTGATCAAGTCTTGTTAACAAACTCATTCTGAATTGCATGAAACCAGAGAAATTTTGAATAACACCGTGTTACCTCAACGGGGATATGCACATCCCCAACAATAAGAATATCATATTTCTTCTTGACAGTAGGAAGAGGAAATTCAAAACCTCCAATAGTGATTGTTGAAAATTTTCCAATAGAATTGATACTTTGGACTTGAGGTTGTTTCCTCGGAAAGTGTACCGTATGCACATTACCGTTAACATTAAAAGTGACATTGCCTTTATTGAAATCAATAACAGCCCTTGCAGTATTCAAAAAGGGTCTTCCAAGAATAATAGACATACTATCGTCCTCGGGAATATCTAGAATAACAAAGTCCGTTAAGATAGTAACGTTTGCAACCACAACAGGCACATTCTCACAAATACCGACAGGTATAGCAGTTGATTTGTCAGCCATTTGCAAAGATATTTCAGTAGGTGTCAACTTATTCAAATCAAGTCTATGATATAAAGAGAGAGGCATAACACTAACACCGGCTCCAAGATCACATAAAGCAATTTTAACATAGTTTCTTTTAATGGAGCATGGTATAGTTGGTACCCCTGGATCTCCAAGTTTCTTTGGTATTCCACCCTTAAAAGTATAATTAGCAAGCATGGTGGAAATTTCAGCTTCCGATATCTTTCTCTTATTAGTAACAATTTCTTTCATATATTTAGCATAAGGATTCATTTTAAGCATATCGGTCAAACACATACGCAAAAAGATAGGTCTAATCATTTCAGCAAAGCGCTCAAAATCCTCATCATCCTTTTTCTTGGACAGTTTAGGAGGAAAAGGCATGGGTTTCTGAACCCATGGTTCTCTTTCTTTACCGTGCTTCCTAGCAACAAAGTCTCTCTTATCATAACGTTGATTCTTTGATTGTGGGTTATCAAGATCAACAATAGGTTCAATTTCTACATCATTATTATTGCTAGATTGAGCATCAACATGAACATCATCATTAACATTATCACTAGGTTCATGTTCATTACATATTGTGTTTCAGCATCATAAATAGAAATATCATTGGGATTCTCAGGTGTGTCAATCACAGGTTCACTAGAAGCATGCAAAGTCCTATCGTTTTTCTTTCTCTTCCTTTTAGAAGGACTAGGTGCATCAACATTAGTACTCTGAGAATCTTGCTCAATTCTCTTAGGATGGCCCTCAGGATACAATGGTTCCTGAGTCATTTTACCACCTCTAGTCATAACTCTAACAACATTATCATTCTTATTGTTTAATTCATTGAGCAAATCATTATGATCCTTAAGCACTTGTTCTACTTGAGTGGTAACCATAGAAGCATGTTTACTAATAAGTTTAAGTTCACTTTTAACATTAGCCATATAATCACCCAAGTGTTCAATCATATAAGCATTGCATTTCAGTTGTCTACCAAAATAAGCATTAAAATCTTCTTGCTTAACCATAAAGTTATCAAATGCATCCAAACATTGGCTAGCAAACTTAGCAGGAGGGATTTCAGCTTTGTCATATCTATAGAGAGAGTTTACCTTTACTACCTGTGTCGGGTTATCGAGGCCGTGTGTTTCTTCAATAGGTAATGAATTAAGACCATGTATTTCTTCAACAGGAGGTAAATTCTTAACATCTTCAACTTTTATACCTTTTTCTTTCATAGATTTCTTTGCCTCTTGCATATCTTCAGGACTGAGAAATAGAATACCCCTTTTCTTCGGAGTTGGCTTAGGAGTTGGTTTAGGAAGTGTCCAATTATTTTCATTGGTCAACATATTATTCAATAGAATTTTAGCTTGATCAACAATTCTTTCCGTGAAAACACAACCAGCACAACTATCCAGGTGGTCTCTGGATGCATTGGTTAGTCCATTATAAAAGATATCAAGTATTTCATTTTTCTTGAGAGGATGATCAGGCAAAGCATTAAGTAATTGGAGAAGCCTCCCCCAAGCTTGTGGGAGACTCTCTTCTTCAATTTTCACAAAATTATATATTTCCCTCAAAGAAGCTTGTTTCTTATGAGCGGGGAAATATTTAGCAGAGAAGTAGTAAATCATATCCTGGGGACTACGCACACAACCAGGATTAAGAGAATTAAGCCATATCTTAGCATCACCCTTTAATGAGACCGGAAATAATTTAAGAATATAATAGTAGCGAGTTTTCTCATCATTAGTGAACAGGGTAGCTATATCATTTAATTTAGTAAGATGTACCACAACAGTTTCAGATTCATAGCCATAAAAAGGATCAGATTCAACCAAAGTAATTAACTTAGGATCAACAGAGAAATCATAATCCTTATCAGTAATAAATATAGGTGAAGTAGCATAAGCAGTATCATATTTCATTCTAGCATTCAGATATTTTTCTTTCAGCTTAGCTAATAGTTTCTTAAGATCACTTCTATCATTGCAAGCAAGAAAGTCTCTAGCAGTTTTTTCATCCATAACATAACCCTCAGAAACAACATGCAATTCATATCTAGGGGGAGAATCTTCATCATCACTTTCATCAATATTATCAGTTTCAATAATTTCATTCTCTCTAGCCCTAGCAAGTTGTTTATCAAGAAATTCACCAAGTGGCACAGTAGTATCAAGCATAGAATTAGTTTCATCATAAGTATCATGCAAAGCAGAAGTGGCATCATCAATAACATGCGACATATCAGAATTAATAGCAGAAGCAGGTTTAGGTGTCGCAAGCTTACTCAAAACAGAAGGTGAATCAAGTGCAGAGCTAGATGGCAGTTCCTTACCTCCCCTCGTAGCTGAGGGAAAAATCTTGGTTCTTTGATCTTTCAAGTTCTTCATAGTGATAAGCAGATATAAATCCCAAGTGACTCAAAGAATAGAGCTATGCTCCCCGGCAACGGCGCTAGAAAAAGGTCTTGATAACCCACAAGTATATGGGATCGCAACAGTTTTCGAGGGTAGAGTATTCAAACCAAATTTATTGATTCGACACAAGGGGAGCCAAAGAATATTCTCAAGTATTAGCAGCAGAGTTGTTAATTCAACCACACCTGGAAACTTAATATCTGCACCAAAGTATTTAGTAGCAAAGTAATATGATTGTAGTGGTAACGATAGCAAAAGTAATATTTTTGGGTTTTGTACTGATTGTGACAGTAGCAGCAGAAATGTAAATAAGCGAAGAACAATATATGAAAAGCTCGTAGGAAATGGATCGATGGTGGAGAATTATGCCAGATGCGATTATTTATGCAATAGTTATAACATAGGGTGACACAGAACTAGCTCCAGTTCATCAATGTTATGTAGGCATGTATTCCGAATATAGTCATACGTGCTTATGGAAAAGAACTTGCATGACATCTTTTGTCCTACCCTCCCATGGCAGCGGGGTCCCGTTGGAAACTAAGGGATATTAAGGCCTCCTTTTAATAGAGTACCGGACCAAAGCATTAACACATAGTGAATACATGAACTCCTCAAACTATGGTCATCACCGGTAAGTATCCCGATTATTGTCACTTCGGGGTTAACGGATCATAACACATAATAGGTTACTGTCGGCGTTCTGGGAACGGGGGTCCCCAGACTTGCCTGCCTGCGGCCTGCGGCGTGGCTCAAAGGGGGCCCAGCGCGGCCCATCTTCACCAACACAAACCCAAGACCCTCGCGAGGGGCCATGCCTCGCGGGGCGGACGACACGGAGCTTCCTCAGGTGCGGCCTCGTCAGGCCGGCTCACGAGGAGGCGGAGAGATCAAGGCGGGGTACCTCATGAGGTGCCCGTGACGCAAGCCATGACGACCGGGGGTGCCAGGCGGGTGCCAGCCCGCGCAGCGTCCTCCCTTCCTCTTTGGTGCAAAGGGGGCAAGCACAGCCGCGGAGTACCGAGGCATCAGGCAAAGGTTGCCATTTCAGTGCAACGAGACCAAGACCAGGAGGACTACGAGATGGAGGTCACCGTGGAGCCCAAGACAGCGTCATCACCAGAGCTTTGCGCAGGCGAATACTACTTTTGTCAGGATAGTTGATACTAGCTGTCCCCCTTCAAATTAGCCCGCCAATGTTGGCTCCCTTCCCGCTTGATATTTGGGAAGAGGACCAGGGCCTCTATAAATAGGACCAGCCACCCACAGAGCAAGGGGACAAGGCAGAGAGTAGGCAGAGGCAGGGAAAGAGAGAGAGAGAGAGAAGATCAGAAAGAGAGAGAGAGAAAGGTGACTGAGCTCCTCCCAGTAGTTCATCACCCCAGCCAAGAACAGACCCTCGCGAGGCTGTTCTTCCTTGTATTGTTCATCATCATCAGCCCAAGAGGCAATCCACCACACACACACTGGAGTAGGGTATTACACCACAACGGTGGCCCGAACCAGTATAAACCCTGTGTCTCTTGCGTTGTTCTTTCCTTAGTTCAGATCCTAGCAAGGCGGAGGGGTGTAGGTAGGTAGGAGGCGAAAACTCCGCGCGCACCCCAGTGTTCGAACCTCAAGGGTCTGCCGGAACCCGAAATCCGACATTTGGCGCGCCAGGAAGGGGTGCTCTGGGATTCGTCTTCCACCACCTCGTTCTCCTCCGACCATCACGCCCATGTCTGACGCTCGTTGGGCCTGCATCGAGCGCCAGGCCGCACTCGCTTCCCGCGTCGCCCAGACGGCCCCTGTCGGCGGGCGTCCTCGCCGTTCCCCGTCACCTGCCGTCAACGCCGCCACCGGCCCGGCGGGGGGCGAGCAGCAAGCATCGTCCCAGCATCCGTCCGTGCAGCAAGACGGCAGCACCGCAACTCCCTCGCTCACCCCAGCCAGTTCTTCGTCCCGCGCGCTCCGTGCGCCCACGGAGCCCCGCAACCTTTCCCCCGCCCATCGCGCTGCATAAACACCCCCGGTCGTCGCGGCCCTCTTTGGCGGCTCGCAGGCACCGCCTACAAGTCACCACGTCAAGCCGTTCATCCGTCGGGTTAGCGCCGCTTCCACGCGGCACGGGGCTCCCCTGGACCGGGCGGCGCCCGAGACCGGCCTGACCTTCACCTCGGAGGACCACCCCTCCAACTCGGCCTGCTCGGGTGCGTTCCCCATGCTGTGCACCCCCACCATATGCCAGGTGGCCGTCACCAGAACCCTCATTGATGGCGGCGCGGGCCTTAGCCTGCTCTCGGTCGAGGCCTTCAACCTCCTCTGCATACCCCTGGAACGGCTGCAACCCAGCCGGCCCTTCTCAGGCGTTGGGGGCAAGTCGTCCAGCTCCTTGGGAAGATCCGGCTCCCCGTAACCTTCGGCACCTACGACAACTTCCGCACTGAGCTGGTTGACTTCGACATTGCCCCCATCGGCGTCCCCTACAACGCCATCCTCGGCTACCCAGTGCTGGCCCAGTTCATGGCCGCGACGCACCCGGCGTACAACCTCATGAAGATGCCCGTGAGTAGCGGTGTCCTCACTATGCACTTGGACACCGAGGACGCGCTGCGGGTGCTCTAGCTCGCCTTCAAGACGGCGGCGGCGGCACAACCCGCAAACTTGGAGACCCCCGGGCCCAAGGGGGCTGCACCCGCCAAGAAAAAACAGTTGTTCACCCAAGACAAGGCAGAAACCAAGCAGATACCCGTCGATGAGGACGGATCCACCAACGCCACTTTCACCATAGGCGCCCACCTCAAACCCGAGCAGGAGAAGGCCTTGGTCGGGTTCCTGCGCGGAAACAAGAAGGTATTCGCTTGGGAGCCTAGCCAGTTGGCAGGGATCCCTAGGAGTGTAATCGAGCATCACCTCAACGTGTGCCCCAACGTGCGCCCTGTGAAGCAGAAGGCCAGACGGCAGTCCACAGAAAAGAAGGCCTTCATCGTCCAAGAGACCCGCAAATTAGAAGCCACTGGGGTCATCCGCGAGGTCCGATACCCAGATTGGTTGGCCAACCCTGTCGTTGTGCCAAAGAAGGGAGGGAAGGAGCGCATGTGTGTCGACTTCACCAACCTCAACAAAGCATGCCCGCAAGATCCGTTCCCGCTCCCCCGCATCGACCAGTTCGTCGATTCCACTGCGGAATGCGACCTGCTATGCTTCTTGGATGCCTTCTCTGGGTATCACCAGATCAAGATGGCGGTAGAAGACATCGAGAAGACAGCCTTCCTAACCCCGTGTGGGGTGTACTGCTACACATGCATGCCATTCGGGCTGCGTAACGCAGGAGCGACCTTCCAGCGGATGATGCACATCACCTTGGGCCCGCAGCTCGGGAAGAATGTTGAAGCTTACGCCGATGAGATTGTGGTAAAGTCTCGGGAGGCCAGGACCTTGATTCAAGACTTGGAGGAAACCTTCGCGAGCCTCAACGCAGTGAACCTACGGCTCAACCCAGAGAAGTGTGTGTTCGGAGTCCCCTCGGGCAAGCTCTTGGGTTTCCTCGTGTCCCACCGAGGCATCGAGGCTAACCCGGAGAAGGTCAAGGAGGTGGAAGACATGAGCCCACCAAAGACCCTCAGAGAAATGCAGAAGCTCACGGGGCACATGATCGCGCTAGGGTGCTTCATCTTCAAGTTGGGGGAACGAGCACTACTCTTCTTCCAGCTAATGAAGAAAAAGGGGCCCTTCGAGTGGACTGAAGAGGCCGACAAGGCGTTCCAGGATTTCAAGAGATACCTGACCAGCCCACCAGTCATGGTGGCTCCGCGCCCTCAAGAGCCCCTGGTGCTTTACCTCGCCGCCACTCCCTACTCCGCCAGCGCAGCCTTAGTGGCAGTCAGAGAGGAGCGCCGAATCAAAACCACGGCAACAGCCCGGGACAAGGCAGAACAGGGACAAGGAAGGTCTACAGAAACCGCCACCGCGGCTGAGGAGGATCAGCCGCCGCAGAGGGGCGCACCAGAGGCGGAAGAGGCCCCTCTTCCAGATGGCCAGCCTCAGGAGGCCTCATTGCCTCAAGAGGCGCCACGGTCTCCGAAGGGAGCCACCAGCACTGACGCACTCCACCTCGTTGAGCACCCAGTGTACTTCGCCAGCACGGTGCTGCGGGATGCAAGGGCACGGTACCCCATGCGTCAGAAACTCCTCCTCGCGCTACTGATGGCCTTGCGCAAGCTGTGGCACTATTTTCAGGGTCACCCCATCAAGGTCGTCTCGTCGTACCCCCTGGAGAGAGTACTCAGGAGCCCTAATTCAGCTAGAAGGGTCGCTGAGTGGAACATAGAATTGCAAGCGTTTCAGCTTGAATTCAGCATGACCAGAGTCATCAAGGGAGCAGCGTTGGCGGATTTTGTGGCAGAATGGATGGAGGCACCAGGCCTCAAGGCTGACGAGGATCGGTCCCTCTCCCCGGGAAGCGAGGCGCCAGAAGGCTGGGTCATGTACTTCGATGGGGTGTTCTCCAGGCATGGCGCTGGGGCTGGGGCGGTGCTTATATCGCCCGCTCAGGACAAGCTCTATTACGCCGTGCAGCTCTGTTTCCAGCAAGGTGAAAAGGTCTCCAACAACATAGCATAGTATGAAGGTTTAATAGCGGGCTTGAAGGCCGCGGCTGCCCTGGGGGTGAAACACCTCACCATCAAGGGCGATTCATAGCTCCTTGTCAATTTCTCCCACAAAGTGTATGAGCCGAAGGATGAGCACATGGAAGCCTACCTAGCAGAGGTCCGCAAGATGGAGAAGCAGTTCTGGGGGTTAGAGTTGCAGCATGTGCCCCGCGGCACCAATCAGGAGGCCGACGACATCGCCAAACGGGCGTCCAGGCGGTTACCTCAGGAGCCTGGCATTTTCGAAGAGCGGCTCTTCAAGCCATCAGCCCTGCCGTCATGATCAAACACGGCTCAGCCCCGAGAGGAGCTCCCCCAGCCACCTGCCTTAGGGGCTCCGGCCTGTGGCCCGGCCTCAGGAGCACGTCTGCTCCTGACGATGGAACCTCAGGAGGGATGTTGGATCGCAGAGCTCCGGAGTTACCTAACGCAAGGGACCCTGCCGAAGAAGGAGGAGGAAGCGGAGCGGGTGGCACGCCAGGCCACGGCATACTGGATCAAGGATGGAGAGCTCTACCGGAAGCGGCCAAACGATGTATCCCTGCGCTGCATCTCCAGGGAGCAAGGGAAGGAACTGCTGGAAGATATACACGGCGGAGATTGTGGACATCATTCATCATCACGGACCCTCGTCGGCAAGGCGTTCCGCAGTGGGTTTTATTGGCCCACCGCGCTCAATGACGCCGTTGAACTAGTGAAAGCTTGTGAGGCCTGCCAGTTCCACGCCAAGCAGATCCATCAGCCAGCAGGAGGCTTGCAGACTATACCCCTTTTGTGGCCATTCGCGGTCTGGGGGCTAGATATCTTGGTCCCGTTTCCTTGGGCGCCTGGGGGCTACCGCTACCTCTACATCGCCGTGGACAAGTTCACCAAGTGGGCTGAAGTAGAGGCTGTCCGCACCATTCCCGCGGGTTCTGCGGTCAAGTTCATCAAGGGCATCGTGAGCCGGTTCGGGGTGCCGAATCGCATCATCACGGACAACGGTTCGTAGTTTACCAGTAACCTCTTCAAAACATACTGTGCTAACCTTGGAACGCAGATATGCTACGCTTCGGTGGCGCACCCCCGAAGCAACGGCCAGGCTGAACGAGCCAACGCGGAGGTCCTGAGGGGCCTCAAGACCAGGACGTTCAAGAATAAGCTAGAGGCCTGCGGCGGAGGTTGGTAAGACGAGCTTCAGTCCGTGTTGTGGTCCATCCGCACAACCGCGACCAAGCCGACTGGAGAGACCCCGTTCTTCCTGGTCTACGGAGCCGAAGCGGTCCTCCCTCACGAGGTCAGACGTCACTCCGCGCGGGTCTTGGCGTTTGACGAGGCGCAGCAGGACGCCACGCGGGGGATGGACCTCGTGCTAGGGGAGGAACGTCGCCGAGAAGCCACGCTACAAGCGGCGAGGTACCAACAAGCACTGCAGCGATATCACTGCCGCAACATCCGCCCCAGAACTCTCGAGGTAGGAGACCTCGTCCTCAAGCGGGTTCTCTCCAGGGAGGGGCTGCACAAGCTCTCTCCCATGTGGGAGGGCCCGTTCAAAGTTGTTCATGTTTCCAGGCCCGGCTCCGCGCGCTTGGAGACTCAGGAGGGGGTGCCAGTCCAGAATGCATGGAACATCCAGCACCTCCGGAGGTTCTACCCCTAAAAAGGCCCAGAGCCTGTGAAGAAGGTGAATGCCTGTGAAGCTATCGCGTTTTGGAAAAGGCCCGGAGCCTATGAAGAAGGCGAATGCCTGTGAAGCTATCGTGTTTTGGAAAAGGCCCGGAGCCTGTGAAGAAGGCGAATGCCTGTGAAGCTATCGCGTTTTGGAAAAGGCCCGGAGCCTGTGAAGAAGGC
>NC_041382.1:535104564-535181462 GCF_002162155.2 Triticum dicoccoides | reverse complement strand
AGGCCCGGAGCCTATGAAGAAGGCGAATGCCTGTGAAGCTATCGCGTTTTGGAAAAGGCCCGGAGCCTGTGAAGAAGGCGAATGCCTGTGAAGCTATCGCGTTTTGGAAAAGGCCCGGAGCCTGTGAAGAAGGCGAATGCCTGTGAAGCTATCGCGTTTTGGAAAAGGCCCAGAGCCTGTGAAGAAGGCGAATGCCTGTGAAGCTATCGCGTTTTGGAAAAGGCCCGGAGCCTGTGAAGAAGGCCAATGCCTGTGAAGCTCGCCGCCCGTGACACTCTCACGTAATAATGAGTTTGGGTTGTACACGCCCCGGACTCTCAGGAGCGCCGGCCTCAGGCCTTGGGGCTCCCTCCCACACCCAGTGGCAGCACTTAGCTCCGTGCTGGTGAGAAGACGTCGAAGACTAGATTAGGTGCCGGATGCAGCTTTTCATTTGCTTTCCGCAGTTGGCTTGTTCCTTCTCATTCAAAGTTTTATTGAAGTTGTTGCCGTCTTTGGCTTGTGGTTCTTCGACTTTTCACTCTCTTGCCTCGATTTCTCTTGTGCAAGGCCTCGCGAGGGGGGCAGCTGAGCGCCCTCGCGAGTGTTCCTATCCTAGTCATTCAAAGAGCTCACGACCTGGGCCCCTTACAGGAGCACCCCTCCAGTTCGTGCCCCACGGACACTGCGACACAAACAAAGGGCCTGGGTCGGTCGCCCCCCACGGCCGGGGCCGGGAACTATCCACGCTCGGGCACGTAGCCAGAAGGTACGGTAACGAAAGCAAAACGATGATTAACAGCAATAACCCAAACACGCCCCCACGGGGCTCCACACTATTGTCTTTGTTAGGCAGGGAAAAGGAGAAAGAAAGAACAAATCTGGTGCAGCTCGCCTCACACCGGCCCGCAGGGAAGGCTTGAGCTGCCTCCGGAGCTCAGGCGGACTCCCTCTCGCGCTTCACCAGGGCGCGACGGCGGGCGGACACGTTGCCACCTCCCAAGCAGATACAGCGGCGCGGAGGCTGACCGCGGACACCGCTAGAAGAGTCGCCGCCTGAAGAAGAACCAGAGAAGCTTGAGGAACCCTGAAGGCCGCCGGCTGCGCGAGTGCTGCCCTCTCCATCATCGCTGGAGCTGGGTTCCCAGCCGCGGTCGTCACCCTCGGGGCAACACCCTGTGCGGCGACCATCTTCCCCAAACACCCTCACGTAGAGGGTGGCATCGCCGTCGAACTTGAAGTGTAGGGTGCACCGACGGCTCAGGCCACGCCCGCGGGCAAACGTCCGCCAACCGCGGGCCAGGAACAGGCTCCCGGCCGTGGAGACCTCCAGTGAGACCCCTGAGGCCCGGCTGCACCAGCCGTCAGCCTGAAGCCAGAGGCCGCCCGGGGCACCGGCCGGGAGCTCGCCAAGGAGGAAGCGAGGAAGCGGAAGCCGAGTGCTGGTCGGCCCCGCCGACCACACGACGAACTCCGGCAGCACTTCAGCAGCACGAAAGCGCGGCCTAGGGGGACACGCAGCCAGAGCGCGCCCCCCGGCCGCAGCAATCCGCCCGTCGCTGTGCTGAAGAACGCCTCCACGGCCGCGGGGAGCCACCGTAGTGGCCACAGGGTGTTTACGAGGGCGCCCTCGGCCACGCTTGGGTGGGGTAGAGGCGGGCTCAACCTGGTGAGCCTTCCCCTTCTCTGCAGCCGAGAACCTCATTGACGGGGCCATGAGGGAAGGGAGAAGCAAGGAGGGATGAACTGGAGGGGCGCGCGCCGGTCCGTACTTATAACTGGCGATGGCCAACCAACGGCCCTCACGATCGCAGGTAATTATGACCCGCTTCGCATGCAGGGACTTGTCCAATCCGTGCAGTTGCCGAGGTGCCATGGGGAAGTGGAGACGCCCATGTCCAATCAACCGCCACGTGGCGCCCAAGGCCGCAGGCTGTTAGGGCCCGCGGCACTTCACCCTTGCCCTTCCGCCTCCCTGCACAGCCAAGTCCGAGCGCGCCTTGGGCCCGGGGGCTACTGTCAGCGTTCTGGGAACGGGGGTCCCCAGACTTGCCTGCCTGCGGCCTGCGGCATGGCTCAAAGGGGGGCCCAGCGCGGCCCATCTTCACCAACACAAACCCAAGACCCTCGCGAGGGGCCAAGCCTCGCGGGGCGGATGACACGGAGCTTCCTTAGGCGCGGCCTCGTCAGGCTGGCTCACAAGGAGGCAGAGAGATCAAGGCGGGGTACCTCACGAGGTGCCCGTGACGCAAGCCATGACGACCGGGGGTGCCAGGTGGGTGCCAGCCCGCGCAGCGTCCTCCCTTCCTCTTTGCTGCAAAGGGGGCAAGCACAGCCGCGGAGTACCGAGGCATCAGGCAAAGGTTGCCATTTCGGTGCAACGAGACCATGACCAAGAGGACTACGAGACGGAGGTCACCATGGAGCCCAAGACGGCGTCATCACCAGAGCTTTGTGCAGGACAAGACTACTTTTTTCAGGAGAGTTGATACTAGTTGTCCCCTTCAAATTAGCCTGCCATTGTTGGCTCCCTTCCCGCTCGATATTTGGGAAGAGGACCAGGGCCTCTATAAATAGGACCAGCCACCCACAGAGCAAGGGGACAAGGCAGAGAGTAGGCAGAGGCAGGGAAAGAGAGAGAGAGAAGATCAGAAAGAGAGAGAGAGAAAGGTGATTGAGCTCCTCCCAGTAGTTCATCACCCCAGCCAAGAACAGACCCTCGCGAGGCTGTTCTTCCTTGTATTGTTCATCATCATCAGCCCAAGAGGCAATCCACCACACACACACTGGAGTAGGGTATTACACCACAACGGTGGCCCAAACCAGTATAAACCCTGTGTCTCTTGCGTTGTTCTTTCCTTAGTTCATATCCTAGCAAGGCGGAGGGGTGTAGGTAGGTAGGAGGCGAAAACTCCGTGCGCACCCCAGTGTTCGAACCTCAAGGGTCTGCCGGAACCCGAAATCCAACAGTTACTATAGACTTGCAACATAGGATCAAGAACTCACATATATTGATTAAAACATAATAGGTTCAGATCTGAAATCATGGCACTCGGGCCCTAGTGACAAGCATTAAGCATAGCAAAGTCATAGCAACATCAATCTCAGAACATAGTGGATACTAGGGATCAAACCCTAACAAAACTAACTCGAATACATGATAAATCTCATCCAACCCATCACCGTCCAACAAGCCTACGATGGAATTACTCACACACGGCGGTGAGCATCATGAAATTTGTGATGGGGGAAGGTTGATGACGACGATGGCGACGGATTCACCTCTCCGGAGTGCCGAACGGACTCCAGATCAGCCCTCCCGAGAGAGTTTAGGGCTTGGCGGTGGCTCCGTATCGTATAACGTGATGAATCCTTCTTTTTGATTTTTTTCTCCCTGAACATGAATATATGGAGTTGGAGTTGAGGTCGATGGAGCGTCAGGGGGCCCACGAGGCAGATGCGCGCCCAGGGGGGTAGGGCGCGCCCCCACCCTCGTGGACCGGGTGTGGGCCCCCTGACGTGAATTCTTCTTCCACTATTTTGTATATATATTCCAAAAATGATCTTCGTTGATTTTCAGGTCATTCTGAGAACTTTTATTTCTGCACAAAAATGACACCATGGCAATTCTGCTGAAAACAACATCAGTCCGGGTTAGTTCCATTCAAATCATGCAAGTTAGAGTCCAAAATAAGGGAAAAGTGTTTGGAAAACTAGATACGATGGAGACATATCACACTACAGAGTGTTTAGTCATCGATAGCCGTGCCCACGAATAAGGGCCCAGTTCGTAGTAGGCCACCCTATGAGTCAATAGTAATAATAATCTGACTTAATAACAACCCCGGTTTGATGAGGAAAGAAGTTGGTTGATTTTTATGTGATCATGGGAGAATCACGGATGGTATTCTCGATAATGACACTACAAAAAAAGACACATCCATGACATTTTGGGCCGAACGAATTTTTTTCTGTCATACTTATGACACTTCTATGACGATAATTGTGACAAAACCCAGGATCATCATAGATGTGGTGGGCTCCTACTTCTATGAAAAAAATCATGACAGAAAATGGGCTTTTCGTCCTAGGCGGGCAGGAGACGCAGCTGCATGACATTCTTTGGGTCGTCCATGACGGAGAAAATCATGGTAGAAGCGAGGGCAAGGAAAATATCAGGGTGTTCCAAGTTATGGTGGGTGGTCGGGGCTGAGCGATGCACGGAGGTTTGCGCGTTTCTCTTGTACATGCACGCGCGTGGGTGCGAGGCGTTGGGCTCTAACTGAACCCGAGCGAGGCGTTCGCCTACTGAACCCGAGCGATTGCACTGCAGGCTACGCATTACTGAACCCGAGCGATCGATCGATGGCCGTTAACTAAACCCAATCGAGCGATTCCTTCGCTACTGCTGCTAACTGAAGCCGATCTTTGTTGCCTCTGGATGAACAGTGAGTGTTGCTAGGGGGTTTGGATGAATAGTTCCCGATGGGGGTGGATGAACAGGACCCCGTGGTGTTACCTCTGGATGAACAGGACTCTGATCGATCGAGCCAGTTGGGGCTGGATGAACAAGACCCCGTGGAGGGTTGGATGAACAGGACCACCGTGTGGAGGGCTGGATGAACAGTAGAAGGTGGAGGGATGGATGAACAGTAGCCCGTGGAGGGGTGGTTGAATAGGAGCCCGTGGAGAGGGCTGGTTGAACAGTAGCCGGTGGAGTAGCGCGTGGTGGAGGCTGGATGAACAGTCGCAGGTGGAGGCTGGAGGATGTCGGCGGTGGATGAACAGTAGCCCGTGGAGGCTGGAGGGGGTCGATGGTGGAGATGAACAGTATCCCGTGGAGTTCTGTTTTGCGGTACGCCACTCCCCTCCCGATGAACAAGACCCCCGTTTCGACCGTAGCGCTCCAACACAAGTCCGTTTCCTCTGTTTTGCAGTACGCCACACCCCTCTCGATGAACAGGACCCCCATTTGACCATAGGAGGTACGTTTCCTCCATTTTGCGGTATGCCAGACCCCTCCCGATGAACAGGATCCCGTTTCGACCGTGGCCGGTCGAACACAAGGCCGTTTCCTCTATTCTGCGGTACGCCAGGCCTCGTTTCCATCGGCTGTTCTATCGAAGCCCTCTCGATGAACACAACGACGCATTCCATTCTGACCCAGCCGGTTGGCTCCCCAGGAACACGACGACGACGTAGTTTCTCTGTTCCGACCCAGCCATGTACACGAGCCCTGGCTGTATGTATGCACGAGTAGGCGTTCGAGACCCAGCCTGTGTGTACGTACGTGGCCGTATTTTCTTTCTTGCACACTGGCCGCTGTATGTACGTGTACATGCTACATGCACGCCTCTACTACGACACGTGCACGCTCTACATCGACCATTATGTACATACACGTTCACGACCAGAATGACAACGCTACGTACGCTTCGACCAGGTGGGTCCCGACTGTCAGGCACTTCCTTGCATGCGAAGATATAGCTGGTGGGTCCCAGCAGTCCGAGGGGCGAATCGTTTTTTTCGGACGCACTTCCTTGCGTGCAAAGATGTAGCTGGTGGGTCCCAGCAGTCAGGGGGAAACATTTTTATCGCAAAATACGGTCCCCCGTCCGGTGGGTCCCCGCTGTCAGGTAAAGGAATAATTATATTCCGCGTAATAAGGAGGCACTTCCTTGCTGCGGCCGTGGACCCAGCTGTCAGCCTCTCAACATACAGTCCACATCCGATGGAAGCTGTTCCTTGACCACATTGACCATGCCGCGCCGAGAGCACCAGGGCGGTGGACGACGGCGAGGCCTAGGAAGGGGACGATGCGGCAGTGGATGCCCACGCATAGAGGATTATGAGGGTTCACTGGTTCACTGCGGTGTGAGGCTGCTGTCGCCGCAGAATAACAGGGGGTGTGGGTGAGTAGAGGGATGGCCTGGCCAGCGGTGGGATTAGTAGGGGGCGGTGAGGCCTTCGCCGCATCGCAGCCGACCACGGGAGGCAGGACCATGAGGCACGACCGGCGCTGGTTTGGGCGGCTGGAGCAAGCAGACCAGAGGTTGAAGAAGCACTACGGCCGTCGGATGGACATTGTATGGTCACTGGAGCTAGAATTGTGCATATTGACTAAGTTGACAAAGCCCTCCGTCCCCGTCAACTTAGTAGGCCCACAAGTCAGCCTGCCACTATACCGGGTCCAAGCTAGCAAGGGAGTATTCATTTTTTTGTGCGTAATAAGGAGGCACTTCCTTGCATGCAAAGATATAGCTGGTGGGTCCGAGCTGCAGCAGAGGTAACGTTTTTTTCGCGAAATACAGAGGCCCTTGTGGTGGGTCCCAGATGTCAGGTGGAGGAATCATTATTTTGTGCGTAATAAGGAGGCATATCCTTGCGTGCGGCCATGGACCAAGTTGTCAGTCTCTCCAGGTATAGTCCACTTCAGATGCATGTCGGTCGTTGACCACGTTGACCAGGCCGCGCCGAGAGCACCAGGGCGGTGGACGACAGCGAGGCCTAGGAAGGTAACGACATGGAGCCAGGGAAGACTCGGCAGTTGTTTCCCACGCGGAGGGGAGTACAACTATACGAGGGTTTAATGGTTCGTCTACCGTCGCCCGAGAATAACAACAGGTGTGGGTGAGTAGAGGGATGGCTAGGCCAGCGATGTGAGTACGGTGAGGCGGTGGGACCTGCACGGCAGCATTGCCGGCCGCGGGGAGGATGGAGCAGGCAGTCCCGCCGGCGCTTATTTGAGCGGCTAGAGCAGGAAGAGCAGAGATTGAAGAAGCACGATGGACGTTGGATGGACATCCAACAATCATTGTTTGTGCGTCAACCTTTTTTTAGGAAAGCCTCAAATCTGTGGAAAACAGCATACAACCCATCTGCCATTATTTCTAATAATTTACAGCCCATTTGCTAATTCTTAAGGTTTCTTTTGGAGCCCATATTCTTTTTGTTAGCATTACAATCCATATTGTGGCCACGGTTAAAAATTATACGAAATTTTGCATATTTCGGTGTGGTCCGAACTGTTTTTAATCCCGAAATTTCGAGTCACATTCAAACTAATTTTAAAAATAAATGTATGTCAATATAAAATCCAACAAATTGTCCATGCATAAAAATCAATGCAATTTAAAATCTCGAAATGAAAAAAAGAAATTTGAAACTAATTGCCGATTTGATGTGTTTTAAAAATGTACAACCCATTTCTCATTACTGATAGGCCATTTTCTTGGCCAGCCGAATGAAGCTCTCCTCGTCTTGAAATATTTGCTGCCCAACACGCCTGACAAAGCGACTTACTTGGCAAATCACAAAAAACTGGGTTGTGGCCATGGACCCAGCTGTCAGCCTCTCCAGGTACAGTACTCTTCCGATGGAAGTCGGTCGTTGACCACATTGACCACGCCGCGCCGAGACCACCAAGGCGGTGGACGACGGCGAGGCCTAGGAAGGGGACGACGCAGAGCCGGGCAAGATGCGGAAGTGGATGCCCACGCGGAGAGGAGTACAAGGGTTCACTGGTTCGGTTGCGGTGTGAGGCTGCCATCGCCGCAGAATAACAGGGGGTGTGGGTGAGTGGAGGGATGGCCTGGCCAGCGGTGGGAGTAGTATGGGGGCAGTGAGGCCTCCGCGGCAGCACAGCCAGCCACAGGAGGCAGGAGCAGGCGGCACGACCGGCGCTACTTTGGGAGGCTGGAGCAAGAAGACCAAAGGTTGAAGAAGCACTATGGCCATTGCATGGACATCATACGGTCACTAGAGCTAGAATTGTTCATATTGACTAAGTTCACAAAGCCCTCCATCCCATTCAATTTAGTAGGCCCACAAGTCAGCCACCCACTATGGTGGGTTCCAGCTAGCAGGGGTATTCATTTTTTGTGCGTAATAAGGAGGCACTTCCTTCCGTGCGAAGATATAGCTAGTGGGTCCGAGCTGTCAGCAGGGGGGGGTAGCGTTTTTTCGTGAAATGCAGAAGCCCTTCCCGTGGGTCCTAGCTGTCAGGTGGAGGAATCATTATTTTGCGCGTAATAAGGAGGCATTTCCTTGCGTGCGGTCATGGACCTAGCTGTCAGCCTCTCCACGTACAGTCCACTTCCGATGGATGTCATTCATTGACCAAGTCGCGCCGAGAGCACCAGGGCGGTGGATGACGGTGAGGCCTAGGAAGGGAACGACACGGAGCCATGGAAGACTCGGCAGTTGTTTCCCATGCGGAGGAGTACGAGGGTTTACTGGTTCGTCTGCCATCCCCGGAGAATCACATCAGGTGTGGGTGAGTAGAGGGATGGCTAGGCCAGTGATGGGAGTACGGTGGGGCAGTGAGGCCTGTGCGGTAGCATAGCCGGCCGCGGGAGGAGGGAGCAGGCAGTCCCGCTGACGCTTGTTTGAGCGGCTGGAGCAGGAAGAGCACGGATTGAAGAAGCATGACGGCCGTTGGATGGACATCCAACAGTCACTGCTCTCGTGCACATTATTTCTAATAATGTACGGTCCATTTGCTAATTCTTAAGAATTTTTTGGAGCCCATCTTCTTTATGTTAGCATTACACCCCATATTGTGGCCACAGTTAAAAAGTATACGAAATTTTGCATATTTCGGTGCGGTCAACTGTTTTTATTCCTGAAATATTGATTCACATTCAAACTATTTTGAAAAATAATTTATATAAATATAAAATCCAAATAATTGTCCACACATAATAATTAATGGAATTTAAAATCTTGTAATGAAAAAAAATTGAAACTAATTCCCGGTTTGATGTGTTTTAAAAATGTACATCCCATTTCTAGGCAAACCGAATGAAACTCTCCTCGTCTTGAACGATTTGCAGCCCAGCAGGGCTGATAAAGCAAGTAGGCGTCGTTTGGGTATTTCTTTACAAAAATAGAACTGGGCTAGCCATTTTCAGCAAGAAAAAAACACAACTGGGCTCATGATGTGGTAAACATAAATAAAACCCTGGCTAGACAGGCCATAGCCCTCGCACAACCCTGTTGTTACCCTGATCCGCCGCTAAAACTAGTATAAATAACAACTGCTTGTTCCTAAAAAAACTGCACAACCTGCTGGGTCCCTGGTGTCAGCCACTCATAGTGTAATTCTCTCGTTTAGTGACTACGTTGACAATGGCGTGAGGCCCAGATGTCCAACCATTAGGAGGAACCATATTTTTGGGCTTGTAATATAGAGGCACTTGCTTGCGTACTGCCATGACGCTGGTGGGTCCCTACTGTCATCCTCTCCACGTACATTCATCTCCTTGTTCCTCTCGGTTGTTGACGAAGTTGACAACGCAAGAGGGCGGTGCACCGCACACGGCGAGTGAACCAAGGCCGCAAGGCGGAGGATGACGACGAGGCCTCGGACGGAATGAACAGGAGCCATGGAAGATGCGCCGGTCCAGTCGTAGGCGGAGGGGAGTACGAGGGTTGACTAGTTTGGGTTCGGGTGCGTGTTGGGGCTATCATCGCTGGAGAATAATAGGACGTGTGGGGGAATAGAGGGAGGGACTGGCCAACGTTGGAGGGTATGTACGGTAGGGTGGCGGAGGCGCAGCCAGCCATGGGAGGCGGGAGCAGGCGGAGCCGACAGGGTGGTTTGTTTTGGGTGGCTGGAGGAATAAGAAGACAAGAGATAGAAGATACACGACAGATGTTGGATGTCAATCCAATAGCTGGTAGGTAGAATCATTTGTTGACTGGCTAGTAAGTCGACACCACCTTGGATAGGCTATTTCCTCGTGGGTCCCAAATGCCAGAATCCAAATTTGTCATGGTCATGCAGCCTTTCCTATGAAAATTTACAGCCCATTTGATGTGCTAGTTCGAAATAAGTTTGTGGGTACTGGTGGGGGCTAATCACTTGGCTTCTGTAATGCAGAGTGAGCTCAAGCATCCGGCGAGAGTGATGTTATTTCCCTTGGTTGGGATTTGTTAGTTGTTACAATATTTCACTCTAAATTAAATGACTGGCAAGCCATTTGCCTTGCTTCAAAGGAAATATGATAGTCATAGCCGAGTTGAAAAGGGAAAGAACATCTAACTCCAGCTTACAAACTGTACAAAAGCACGAGGGTTAATTGTTCATCAGGTTTACAAAAAAACCCAGGTTGAAAAGGGCAACAACATCTAACTCTAGCACTGTTTTCGGCAGTCACAGTCAAATGGATCGGTCAGGTCCATAGAATGAACATCCTGGGTCATAAAATTTACTGGATTATGACCACAATATGTTGTAAATAGAAGCCTGGCATGTTCAGAAGCTCTTTTGCCCACCTAAAACTCCTTTTTTTGCTCTTCCACATACCCATCCGTCAAAACCATGCCGCTGATAAATTTAAGCCTGATGGACAATAGTAACCTCGCATTCAGCAGGAAGAATGTGACAAATCTAGTGTTTGCACGGTTGGCTACATATCGTTCTGGCGTTATTGTCTTCAATCGAATCTCATGAGAAGTGAGAAAATCCCGATGCTTACGAATCAACCGATTGGTTATAACTTTCTTACCCCGTCTTGTTGCCTAAATAGACATGAAGATTGAAAACAGTTAAGGTCTAAAAATAGAGTGTCGAAAGAGCAACACCTGAACGGTTAATTCTAGTACACTATATGCGGGCTTCCAGTGTGCGTGAAATTATCACCTTTATATACAACTTCTCCAAACATGGAAAGCATTGCAGCAAGACAATAATCTTGTTCAGATCAAAACTATTCATTCGGATATATAAGATCTTGACAGAATCCAACACCATTGATAGGCCATCCATGGAGGAACTCTTCATTGAGCATAGAACATAATATTAGTACAAAATGTGTACTCCAAGATGACATATAACTTATGCGTAGAAATTTAAAATGTAGCTTATGGTTACAAGTGTAGATGATAATATAAAGTACCTGAAGAACTGTGGAGCCAAACACCATATTGAAATGAGCACAGAGATCATGGATTACACCCAAGGTCTCCAGTTTAGGCGCAGAGAGGACGGTTATTTGCAATAGTGAATAACTAGAATCAAGGATCAACCTTTGAAGTGAAGGGGCATCTTGGATGATGAGTTGCCTTCCATCAAAAGAAATTCCAATACAAGGTTAGGCGACTTTATTTGGAGACAACCAATTCTAACTGCGAAAACAAGCACCAAGCACTCCAGGGAAGGGCAACTGGAGTGGATGATGCTGTGCAATGAGGCCTCCGATATACGAACCCGCACAAGTGAAAGTTTCTTAATAAATGGGAGTTGAAGGTTTAGTACCAGATTGTCTGGTAGGTCGCACAACGCAAAGGTGGCGGTGTGGAGAGAGGGGAAAATCGTGAGATGGACATCGGTGCTGAGGGCATAGGTAGATGGCGTTCGGTATCTGGTAGGTGATTTCCAGGGGAATAGTAGAACTCAAGCAGCTGTAGTTTTGTGAATTCATGGGATTTCAGTCAGGCGTCCACCGTGCAGGGCATGGTATGCTTGCTCAGGTAGCATGACAGGATGCAGAGGCTTTGAACGGAGCCTTGGTGGGAGGAGATGATGGCTCTGGGGATTTCAAAATCATTGATGAGAGATAGCTGACGAAAGTCGAGATTAAGGGGCACGACGCGCCATAGAGGGCGCCACAAAATTTAGAGGACTTGGGAGCGGCAGAAATCCTTGGTGGGGAGAAGTGAGATGATCTCCCCAAGGACGGCATCCGGGAGATCGCTGATGCGGTCCACCTGAGATTCTACGGGTTCCTGGGATCCGGTGGGGGCGGGGTCGCCGCTTCTGCCCGCGCTACCAGGTGCGGGATCTACAACAGGCGTCGCCGCTGGCGGGAGCCTCATCTTCTTGGCGCTGGGGTCAGCCGACTCCATTTTCCTCGAGGGCGTCGCGTCGCGCTCACGAATTTTAGCAGAGTAACAAATGACGAGCCTAGTTGTAGTGCGAGTGAGGAAGAAGGGGAGCTGGGGGTTTTCTGTAGTAGTGAGGAAAAAGGGGAGCTGGGGTTTTCTGTAGGAGTGAGGTGAGGAATTTGGGGGTACGAGTGGAGTGAGCTGACGTGAGGTGGATGGGAATGAGGATGAAGAAGAACACCCGGGTTTTTTGGGGGGCGGTGTGCTGGGTGTGGGTAGCGCCTCTCATTCAGTAAATATATGGACTTTTGAATTGATTTTACTATTTACTAGGGTGGTTGGGCTGTTTTGTCTTGGGCCCAGAGAAACAATTACTACTAATACAGTGGAGACACTCTACAGCTACCCAGAAAAACAATTACTACTAGTACAATGGATAGAATACCGCTTCAGGCTCCTCCTAGGTCATCGAAACGTCTCCCTCTACTAAATGTCGTTATACTTTTGTTCACCGACATGCGGGCCATGCAGCGCGTGGGCCCAAATTCCATCCACCAAATTAGAAGGCAGTATGCAGGAGGAGAGTCATCCCGGTCGTAGCACGGCAGTAACGAGTCGTCGTATCACAAAACCCCACCTCCCCACAGTCTAAGTTTGACGGACGAAGCAACCATCATTTCACTCTTCGCTGAATCCCCTTCTCCCTCATCATCTTCAAGAAAGGCAACACTCGCATCTGCCACTGTTCTTCTCTCCCAACTAAGGGAAGGTAAGAGGATCCGTGATGTTGGTATATTTTTGTTCAGAGAAAAAAAAGAACTTTTGCAAAGCAGTAACTGATCCTCACTCTCTTTTTTGTTTCATTGTCATTGCGATTGTGTTTTCCTTTCAGTGGTCTCCTAGTATTTGTCAGTTTCATGATGGACCAATGAGAACCAAGCAAAGATCTGCCGATATTGGAGCAGACGCGGGAGGCTGATCCTCACGAGACAGAGAGCTCTAAGAAGATGGAGGAATCCACCGAGCCGACCCCAGATACGCTCACGGCCACTATTGAGATGGTCAACACCCCGTTTGAGGTTACATCCCCCGTGGCACTGCAGGAGCAGTTTTCCCCCTTCGAGGATGTGTGCCCCGCTGAGCTGCCCAAGGTGATTTTCTTCTTTGCCGATCTCGATTGTGGTTTTTCATCTAAGTATGTGGTGATGAATAATGCAAAATTTTATTAGCTTCGATGCCATGCTATACATAGTGGTTTAAATAACTTGTGTTTCTTATACTGGAAAGTAATTCAGAATTTGTTTCTGTTTCAGTTAGAGCCCTGATGTAGACAAGGATCGCGTGGTTGTACATGTCACTCGCTATGAGGCGGATGACCTGAATATATGCACTGGGAAAACAGAGTTTTTAGGCTGTTGGATCCTGGAAGCCATTTGCGCTTATACCAATGAAGAGTTGTATTCCGGCCTCACTGTTGTCAGGCGTGTTGTCCAGGGTGTACTGAACCACAAGAAGTTCAAAGCTACTCCTTTGTTGTGATGCATACTGTTCTTGTCAAGCTTACGCGGGAAGATGACGTGGCATGCCTCCAGAAACAAGTTTATGAGTGGCAAGGCCACAAGGTTGTCTTCATGAAGGTTCATAGGATTAAGCTGTTGCCGGACGTCCTCGATGATGTTCATGGCAAGGTCCGTCTTGTGTCTAGCCCAAATTAGATTGAGGCATGAAATAGCTGCCCCATCTAGTGTTCAATAGTAGTTTGGATTGTGTCTAATTATACGAACCTTGCCTGTTATCAAGCCCTCTGGGGCTAGTACTCTGTTTGAATCCGTCTATGGGAACTGCTGCTACGTTTGTGTGCCCGTGCATCATGTGAGAACCATCGTTGCCGAAACAGATGCGTCCTCACTAGTTTTTTCATGAATATGGCATGGTAAGACATAAGTTGTCACAGTTTATCATACGATCAGTGTGTTTTTTGATGAAATAGAGTACTCGTTCGAGAACTGTACGCCGATCTATACACAAGTACTTGTAAACACTGTTGGTGCTACCGCACTTGTAAGCAGTTGTGCAAAACACGACACATTGGCTCAGCTTGCTTCAACATTAGGCTATCGACCAGCTAACAATCAACAATCTATTGTCTGGTATATAAGCAACTATGTATCTTGTTACAGTGGTTCATGTAGTTAACTGAGGCCACAATGTAAATTCCAAACGTTCACACGCTAATCCAGCGTGCATGTGGAACACTCACATTAAACTCGGCTTCATAAAAAACTTGAAAAGCATAAGTTAAGCAATTTTATACATCTCAATGATTCATAGAACATAACAAACATATATTAGTTCACAGAAAAAGATAAAGTTGTGAGAAGGTTTACAAATCAGGAAAAACAAGCAAGGCTTCTCTGAGCAAAGGGCCTCCCGCCAGGCTTAAATGTCCTGGAGTTCACTCTGGCTTTTTCTTGTTGCCACCATCTTGGGTTAGGTTCTCTCATTCCAGAATAACCAATTATAATTGGGCTCTCAGCTGGAATGCTGAACTGAACCATGTAGTGTACTGACTAGCTGAAAGTCTTGTGCATTCCACTAAATTTAAGCACCACTGAGGGAGTCCTGGATTAGGGGGTCTCCGGACAGCCGGACTATATCCTTTGGCCGGATTGTTGGACTATGAAGATACAAGATTGAAGACTTCGTCCCGTGTCCGGATGGGACTCTACTTGGTGTGGAAGGAAAGCTAGGAAATACGGATATGTATATCTACTCCTTTGTAACCGACCTTGTGTAACCCTAGCCCCTTCCGGTGTCTATATAAACCGGAGGGTTTTAGTCCGTAGGACAACATACAATCATACCATAGGCTAGCTTCGAGGGTTTACCCTCTCCGATATCGTGGTAGATCAACTCTTGTACTACTCATATTATCAAGAATAATCAAGCAGGACGTACGGTTTTACCTCCATTAAGAGGGCCCGAACCTGGGTAAAACATCGTGTCCCCTGCCTCCTGTTACCATCCGCATTAGACGCATAGTTCGGGACCCCCTACCCGAGATCCGCCGGTTTTGACACCGACATTGCTGCTTTCATTGAGAGTTCCTCTGTGTCGTCGCTGTTAGGCTTGATGGCTCATTCGATCATCGATAGCGATGCAGTCGAAGGTGAGAATTTTCTCCCTGGACAGATCTTTGTATTCGGTGGCTTCGCACTGCGGGCCAACTCGCTTGGCCATCTGGAGCAGATCGAGAGTTACGCTCCTGGCCATCGGGTCAGGTTTGGAAGCTTAAACTACACGGCCGATATCTGCGGAGACTTGATCTTCGACGGATTCGAGCCCCTGCTTAGTGCGCCACACGATCACGATGATTATGATTTAGCTCTGCCATCGGACAGTGTCCAGGAGATCACGCCGGCAACCGCTCCGACCCTCAATTCGGAGCCAGTTGCGCCATCCATGGGCGGGTGGATAGACCCCACCACGGAGGCTGCACTCTCATCGGCGATCAAGCCGAGTATCGACCTTACCCTTCATGAGAGCCGTGACGCTGAACTACCGGATTCCTCCCCGGCAACGGACTCCGAAACGCCTGCACCTGTGCCTATTGAATCCGATTAGGTGCCGAGCACGGAGTTTACCGCCGCGAATAGTTTTCAGCACTCGCCCTTCGGCGACATACTGAACTCATTAAGGTATCTCTCCTTGTCAGGAGAGTCCTGGCCGAACTATGTCCGGCAGGATTGGTATGCGGATGACGAAGAAATTCGCCGCCCACCCACCACCCACTTAGTAGCCACTGTCGATGACTTAACCAAACTTCGACTCTGAAGACATCGACGGTATGGACGACGATGCGGTAGACGAAGAGGAACCACTGCCGACAGGGCACTGGACAACCACCTCATCATATGATATATATATGGTGGACACACCCAAAAAGGGCAATGGTGACGGGACAACGGAGGATGACCCCTCCAAGAAGCAACCCAAGCACCGACGTCAGCGGCGCCGCTCTAAGTCTCGCCAAAGCAAAAGCAGTGACATCGACACAGGAGATAATAACACTCTGGACAGTGCCGAAGATGACAACAATCCCCTCCAGCAAGATTTAGGGCAGGAGGATGGAGAAACCAGCCCTCCCAAGAGAGCAGCAGATGGAGAAGAGGAGGATGATAATTACATGCCTCCCTCCGAAGACGAGGCAAGCCTCGACGATGATGAATTCATCGTGCCTGACGATCCCGTCGAACAAGAGTGCTTCAAGCGCCGGCTTATAGCCATGGCAAATAGCCTTAAGAAAAAGCAACAGCAGCTTCAAGCTGATCAAGATTTGCTAGCTGACAGATGGACTGAAGTCCTTGCGGCCGAGGAATATAAACTCGAACGCCCCTCCAAGAGTTACCCAAAGCGCAGGTTGCTACCCTGACTGGAGGAGGAAGCACCAGAACCTACATCTCCAGCGTATGACACGGCTGATCGGCCACGTTGTGGCCGCGACAAAGAAGCATTCCAGCCAAAAGTTCAGCCCGCACCCCGACGCCACTCAAATAAAAATGTCAAGACATGGGGAAATACGTCAGACCTGCGAGACGTATTTGAGGACAAAGCAAAACATGCAAGATCGATCTACGGATCGCGAGGGCACGCCACTATGCGAGACGATAACCATCACGCCGGATACAGTAAAAGTAAGTCCGGGCGGGCCGAACACAACGGACAAGACTCACTTGAGCTGCGTCTCGATATAGCCCAGTACAGAGGCGCCGCACACCCCCTATGCTTCAGAGACAAAGTAATGGATCATCAAATCCCAGAGGGTTTCAAACCCATAAATATAGAACCATAGGATTTTCTCCTACACATCCACATGGCCCGCGGTGATGATCTACACGCCATCAAATACCTCCCACTCAAGCTCAAAGGACCAGCTCGGCATTGGCTCAACAGCCTGCCAACAGAATCCATTGGCTATTGGGAAGATCTGGAAGCCACATTCCTTGACAACTTCTAGGGCACTTATGTGCGACCACCAGATGCCAATGACTTGAGCCACATAATTCAGCAGCCAGAGGAATCACCCAGGCAATTCTGGACACGGTTCCTAACAAAGAAAAATCAAATCGTCGACTGTCCAGATGCAGAGGCCCTAGCAGCTTTTAAGCACAACATCCGCGATGAGTGGCTCGCCTGGCACCTTGGCCAGGAAAAGCCGAAATCTATGGCAGCCCTCACGACACTCATGACCCGCTATTTCGCGGGAGAAGACAGCTGGCTGGCTTGCAGCAATAACATATCAAAGAACCATGGTACTTCGGATACCAAGGATGGCAATGGTAGGTCACGTCGCAACAAACATAAGCGCCATATTAACAGCAACAATACCGAGGATACGGAAGTCAATGCCGAATTCAGAGGCTCTAAACCCGGTCAGCGGGAAAAGCCATTCAAAAGAAGCACTCCGGGCCCGTCCAGTTTGGACCATATACTCGATCGCTCGTGTCAAATACACGGCACCCCAGACAAGCCAGCCAACCACACCAACAGGGATTGTTGGGTGTTCAAGCAGGCCGGCAAGTTAAATGCCGAAAACAAAGATAAGGGGTCACATAGCGATGACGAGGAGGAGCCCCGGCAGCCGAACACCGGAGAACAGAAGAGGTTCCCCCCCACAAGTGCGGACGGTGAACATGATATACGCAACCCACATACCCAAGAGGGAGCGGAAGCGTGTGCTAAGGGACGTATATGCGTTGGAGCCAGTCGCCCCAAAGTTCAACCCATGGTCCTCCTGTCCAATCACCTTTGATCACAGGGACCACCCCACTAGTATCCGTCATGGCGGATTCGTCGCACTGGTCTTAGACCCAATCATCGACGGATTTCACCTCACTCGAGTCCTTATGGACGGTGGCAGCAGCCTGAACCTGCTTTATAAGGACACGGTGTGCAAAATGGGCATAGACCCCTCAAGGATCAAACCCACAAAAACAACCTTTAAAGGTGTCATACCAGGTGTAGAGGCCCATCGCACGGGCTCAGTCACGCTGGAAGTGGTCTTTGGATCCCCGGATAACTTCCGAAGCGAGGAGTTAATCTTCGATATAGTCCCGTTCCACAGTGGCTATCATGCACTGCTCGGGCGAACCGCATTTGCGAGATTCAATGCGGTACCGCATTATGTGTACCTCAAGCTCAAGATGCCAGGACCTCGGGGGGTCATCACAGGCAATGGAAACACAGAGCGCTCTCTCCGCACGGAGGAGCACACTGCGGCCCTCGTAGCAGAAGCACAAAGCAGCCTCCACCAGTTCGGCGATTCAAGACCCGGACACCTTCAAGCGCGCCCGGAGTAATCGGCAACAAGACCACCTGGCACGTTCCGAGCTCGCATAGCAATGCGGCCCCCACCCCAGTCCCAGCCAAACGGCAAAATCCGTGCCCCACGTACACAATTACGCATTGAAAATACCAAGGGCACAGGTGGGGAGGGGGGAACGACTACGGCATGCCCCAAGACGCGACTCAACTGCACTAGGGGCTTCCCTCCTTATTATTTTCTCTCTCTTTCAGGACTTTAATCCCTAGAAACCCCGTCCGGCAGTACGGTTGCCAGACACACGATGCAACAACCAAGAAGGCAGAAAGCTACGTCGCACCACGGAACTCCCAGGTGGTCTCTGACAACGAGTGAAATACCTGCTTTACATACCATTCCTCAGCTTGACCTTGGAGGGGACATGTCAAATAGTCCTACTTTTTGCTTATCGCACTACTTGTATCATTCTGCTTTAACACGCATTTTTGAATAAACAATGCATAGCGCTAGACTATTATCGCATTCTCTATTCTTCTTTTTTTATATATGTTCATTCATGACATTCAGCACCCGTACACTCTGGTATGGCCAATACGCCAGGGGCTTAAGCATACCCCATAATACTGCGTGAGAAGTCCGAACACTTTCGATAGTGCGGCACCCCGAACTTATAGCATTATATGCATCAGCTCCGAATCATGTCTTGGGTCAATAGTTGGGTTTGCCCGGCTCCCATGTTTTGGTACCTTACGTTTCGCTACATCGGCTAAGGTAGCACTGGGAGAACTACTGCGATTGTGCCCCGGTTTAGCTGGGCTAAGCACCTCAGTAGAGAAAGCTAAAGCTGACTGTCACGATAAGGCGAGAGACTGGTCGCTGTTCGAGTGGTTTCGAGTCCCTAAAGACTTATGCCGCTTAGAGCGAGGAGTAGGCTTTGTTAGGCTTAAGGCATGTATAGCACCTCGAATGCGGCCTTCCGAATACTAGGGGCTTCGCCAAAATTTAAAATTATAGAATTCTATTGCTAAGTGAGAGTGATAAAGAATTATAGTCCGATTGCCTTGTTCGTTGTGCTGAGCACCTCCCTCGAAGGACCCAAAAATGGGGAAAAGAGTGCTCAGGTTTATCCTGAACACCCCAGCACTCGTGGCATGGGGGCAGAAGCCGACGACTAGCCATCTCTCAGATTTGATAAACAGCCAGACAGAAGGTAATATTTTAAATTCAAACAAGCGTTGCATAGCGCATATGAACAAGTTTTCATACTACAGGATCACACGAGCAAGTTCATTCAAATATTACATCTTTCGCACACTCGTCCTCTACAAGACGGGCACCCTTCAGGACACCCTCATAATACATCTCGGGGTGGCGATGCTCCTTGCCCTGCGGCGGCCCCTCCTTCACCAGCTTCTTAGTGTCCATCTTGGCCCAGTGCACCTTCGCACGGGCAAAGGCCCGGCGTGCACCCTCGATGCAGATGGACCGCTTTATGGCCTCCAGCAGTGGGCAGGCATCCATAAGCCGCCTCACCAGGACAAAGTAGCTGTTGGGAAGGGAGTCGCTAGGCCACATCCGGACTATAAGGCCCCTCATGGCCTGTTCGGCCGCCTTGTGTAGCTCGACCAGTTGCTTCAGCTGGTCGCTCATAGGCATCGGGTGTTCGGTCCCAGTATACTGAGACCAGAATAGCTTCTCCGTCGAGCTTCCCTCCTCGGCCTGGTAAAACTTTGCGGCATCCGACACGCTGTGGGGCAAATCTGCGAATGCTCCTGGAGAGCTCCGGACTCGGGTAAGTAACAAGTAATTTACTTTTACATGCTTGCTTTGCATATTGAATGCCTTACCCGCCGCTATCTTCCTCATCGCCTCAATCTCCTGGAGGGCGTTTTGGGCTTCAGCCTTGGCATTCTTTGCGCTCTCAAGGGCCGCGGCAAGCTCAGACTCTCGCGTCCTCGAGTCAAGCTCCAACGCCTCGTGCTTCGTCACGAGAGCTTGGAGCTCTTGCTGCACCTCGCCCACCCGTGCCTCTTGCTTTTCCCGCTCGGTGCGCTCCTCGTCCGTTTTGTTTTCGGCCTCGGACAACACTTGCTTCAGGGTCGCCACTTCGGTCGTGGCCCCTGGCAAATTCATGATGATCCTGTCATTTTGCAATCGCATCTTTTTTGTATATATATATATATATATATATCTATAGGCAAGGTATTACTTACCTTTGTTCTCCTCGAGCCGCCTCTTGGCAAGGCCGAGCTCTTTCTCGGACCCCTCGAGGTCCTGCTTCAGTGTGGCGACCTCTGCAGTCAGTGCGGTAGAGGTCAGCAGTGAAGCCTGCATACGCATATAGACATACTTATATTAGACTCCTGCAGATATTATTTGATCCTCTATTTGGCTTTTCTTTGTGAACACCAAATAGAGCATCAGGGGCTACTGTCTATGAGGTAATATTTTTCCTATATTTTAAATACTTACCTCAAAGCCAGTTAGAAGGCTGGTACAGGCTTCAGTCAGTCCGCTCTTGGCGAACTGAACCTTCTTGATCACCGCACTCATAATAGTGCGGTTCTCTTCGTCGATGGAAGCACCGCAAAGCGCTCCCAGCAGGTTGTCCGGTGCCTCTGGATGGACAGAGGTCACTGGCACGGGCGTCTTACCACTTTTGGAAGGGGGCCGCCTACTCGAGTCCGGAACCACTGGACGTTCAGGCGCGGTGTTCGGCTGAGAGCCGAACTTGGAGCCTCCGGGAGCTTTGCTCCCTTTGCTCCTGGAGTCCGAAAGGTCGCCTTGACGCGCCTCCGGGACTGTCTCCCCCCGGCTCGGTGCCCCTTGAGACAATACCTCGGCATTGTCCGTAGGGCAAGGGGAGGAGGCGGCCGGAAGTGGATCGCTATCCATATCCAACGAATCCAAGGAGCCGTCCGACGAGGATACATCGATACGGGCTTGGGCGTTCTTCATAATCATATTCGGCATTAGGAGAATCAGTGCGGCAAAGGTATGCTATGAGTTACTTTGGTATCCGAATACTTACGAATTCGCCAGGGGCTTGACCCTGAGCAGCCACTCGTCTTCGCCTTCGGCGGTGGTGGTAGAGCAGTCCGGAAGGAGAGTCCTTCCTTTCTTGGACCCTTCGGCCTCCCCGGTTGGGGCGGCCTTCCTTTTCTTGTCTCCCTCGACTGGAGGGGGAGCATCTTCATCTTCCTCCTCCTCGTTTCCATGGGAGGAGTGCATCGCGGAGTTATCGGACGATGAGTCCGATACCACCTGGCGCCGAGAACTCTTTTGGGTTCCCTTGGCCTTCTTCTTATCCTTCTCTGGCACCTTATAAGGAGTCGGAGTCAGCATCTCCGTCAGGAGAGCGTCCACAGTGTCTTCGGGCAGAGGGGTCGGACAGTCAATCTGCTCCGATGCCTCCACCCAGTCCTGTCAAAGGCATGGGAGCTCAGACCCCGCACATGGTTAAGCTATGGGAAATAAATATCCTACCAGATGTACAGAACTTACCGAATTCGCAGGGCGCTTCGCGCTTAGCTCGCGGTCCTCGGTGAGAGAGGGAGGGACCTCGGCGCCCTTGAATAGCACCCTCTAGACGTCTTTGTGCATCATGTCGAAGAGCTCGCTTAGAATCTGGTACCGGGCCGGGTCGAACTCCCATAAGTTGAAATCCCGTTGTTGACACGGGAGGATCCAGCGGAAGAGCATGACCTGGACTATGTTGACAAGCTTAAGTTTCTTGCTTGCCATGTTCGGGATACACTTTTGGAGTCCGTCCAGCTCCACCGATGAACCCCAGGACAGGTGAGGGAGTCCTGGATTAGGGGGTGTTCGGATAGCCGAACTATACCTTCAGCCGGACTCCTGGACTTTGAAGATACAAGATTGAAGACTCCGTCCCGTGTCCGGAAGGGACTTTCCTTGGCGTGGAAGGCAAGCTTGGCGATACGGATGTTCAGATCTCCTACCATTGTAACCGACTCTATGTAACCCTAACCCTCTCCGGTGTCTATATAAACCGGGGGGTTTTAGTCCGTAGGACAACATACACATCAACAATCATACCATAGGCTAGCTTCTAGGGTTTGGCCTCTCTGATCTCGTGGTAGACCTACTCTTGTACTACCCATATCATCAATATTAATCAAGCAGGACGTAGGGTTTTACCTCCATCGAGAGGGCCCGAACCTGGGTAAAACTTTGTGTCCCTTGCCTCCTGTTACCATCCGGCCTAGACGCACAGTTCGGGACCCCCTACCCGAGATTCGCCGGTTTTGACACCGACATTGGTGCTTTCATTGAGAGTTCCTCTGTGCCGTCGCCGTCAGGCCCGATGGCTCCTACGATCATTAATGGCGATGCAGTCCAGGGTGAGACCTTCCTCCCCAGACAGATCTTCGTCTTTGGCGGCTTCGCACTTCGGGCCAATTCACTTGGCCATCTAGAGCAGATCGAAAGCTATGCCCTTGGCCGTCAGGTCAGATTCGGAAATTTAAACTACATGGCTGACATCTGCAGGGACTTGATCTTCGGCGGATTCGAACCACCGCCAAGCGCGCCGCACTATCACGACGAGCATGATCTAGCTCTGCCGCCGAACAGTGCCCTGGAGGCCCCACCCGCATCGGCTCCGACCCTTAGTTCGGAGCCAACCGCGCCGATCGAGGATGGGCGGTTGGACGCCACCTCGGGGGATGTGATCCCAACGGCGGTTGAGCCGAACACCAGCCCCGTACTCTGCGAGACTCGTGACTCCATGGAGCCAGATTCTTCTCCGGACTCCGAACCCTCCGCGCCCCTGCCGATCGAATCCGATTGGGCGCCGATCATGGAGTTCACGGCCGCGGACGTCTTTCAGCACTCGCCTTTTGGTGATATCCTGAAGTCACTGAAGTCTCTCTCTTTATCAGAGAGCCCTGGCCGGACTACGGTCAACAAGGTTGGGGTACGAACGATGAAGAAATTCAAAACCCACCCACCACCCACTTTGTAGCCGACATGCTCGACTACGACTCCGAAGACATCGACGGTATGGACGCCGATGAAGGAGATGATGAGGAACCAGCGCCTACTAGGCCCTGGAAAGCCACCTCGTCATATGACATATACATGGTGGACACCCCAAAAGAGGGAGAGGGTGATGGAACAGCGGAGGATGACCCCTCCAAGAAACAGCCCATGCGCCGGCGTCAGCGGCGCCGCTCAAAATCCCGCCAACACAAAAACGGTGATTCCAGCACGGGAGATAATAATACTCCGGAGAGTGCCGAAGAAAACCCCCTCCAGCAAGGTTTAGCACAGGAGGATGGAGAAACCAGCCCTCATGAGAGAGCAGCAGACAGAGAGGTCGAGGACGATAATTATATGCCTCCCTCCAAAGACAAGGCAAGCCTCGACGATGACGAATTCGTCGTGCCAGAGGATCCCGTTGAGCAAAAGCGTTTCCAACACAGGCTTATGTCCACGGCAAGAAGCCTCAAGAAAAAACAGCAATAGCTTCAAGTTGATCAAGATTTGTTGGTTGACAGATGGACCGAAGTCCTTGCGGCCGAAGAGCATAAACTCGAACGGCCCTCCAAGAGTTACCCAAAGCGCAGGTTGCTACCCCAATTAGAGGAGGAAGCATTTGATGCGGCCGAACGGCCACCTCGTGGCCGTGACAGAGAGGCCTCCCGGCCCTCCACTCAAGCCGCACCCCATACCAAGGCACGGGAATATGCGCCGGACATACGAGACATGTTGGAGGACAAGGCAAGGCAAACACGATCGATCTACAGATCGCGTGGGCACCCCATGGCTCGAGACGGTAACCGTCACGCCGGTCACAAATTCGGCAGGGCCGAACACAGTAGACAAAACTCATTGGAGCTACGTCATGATATCACCCAGTACAGAGGCGCCGCACACCCACTGTGCTTTACAGAGGAAATAATGGATCATCAAATCCCTGAGGGTTTCAAACCCATAAACATCGAATCATATGATGGCACAACAGACCCTGCGGTATGGATCGAGGATTATCTCCTTCATATCCACATGGCCCGCGGCGACGATTTTCACGCCATCAACCTCCCACTCAAGCTTAAAGGACCAGCTCGGCATTGGCTCAATAGCTTGCCAACAGCATCAATCAGTTGTTGGGAGGACCTGGAAGCCGCATTCCTCGACAATTTCCAGGGCACTTATGTGCGACCCCCATACGCTGATGACCTAAGTCACATAATTCAGCAGCCAGAGGAATCGGCCAGGCAATTCTAGACACGGTTCCTAACAAAGAAAAATCAAATATTCGATTGTTCGGACACTGAGGCCCTAGCAGCCTTCAAGCACAATATCCGTGACGAGTGGCTGGCCCGGCACCTTGGACAGGAAAAGCCGAAATCTACGGCAGCACTCACGACACTCATGACCCTCTTTTGCGCGGGAGAAGACAACTGGCTTGCTCATAGCAACAATATGACCAAGAACCCTGGTAGTTCGGACACCAGGGACATTAGTGGCAGGTCACGTCGCAACAAGCAGAAGCGTCGCATTAACGACGACAATGCTGAGGATACGGCAGTTAATGCCGTATTCAGAGGCTCTAAATCTGGTCAGCAGAAAAAGCCATTCAAAAGGAATCCTAGGGGCCCATCCAGCTTGGACCGAATACTCGACCGCTTGTGCCAAATACATGGCACCCCCGAAAAACCGGCCAATCACACCAACAGGGATTGTTGGGTGTTCAAGCAGGCAGGCAAGTTAAGCGCCGACAATGAAGACAAGGGGCTGCATAGCGATGACGACGACGAGCCCCGGCCAACGAACAACAATGGACAAAAGGGTTTTCCCCCACAAGTGCGGATGGTGAACATGATATACGCCACCCACGTCCCAAAAAGGGAGCGGAAGCGCGCGTTAAGGGATGTATACGCGGTAGAGCCAGTCGCCCCAAAGTTCAACCCATGGTCCTCCTGCCCGATCACCTTTGATCGAAGAGACCATCCAACTAGCATCCGTCATGGCGGATTTGCCGCATTGGTTCTAGACCCAATTATTGACGGATTTCATCTCACTAGAGTCCTCATGGACGGCGGCAGCAGCCTGAACCTGCTTTACCAGGATACAGTGCGAAAAATGGGCATCAATCCCTCGAGGATTAAGCCCACCAAAACGACCTTTAAAGGCGTAATACCAGGTGTAGAGGCCAACTATACAGGCTCAGTCACACTTGAAGTGGTCTTCGGATCCCTGGATAATTTTCGAAGCGAGGAATCGGTCTTCGACATAGTCCCATTCCGGAGTGGATATCATGCACTGCTCGGACGAACCGCATTCGCCAAATTCAATGTGGTACCGCACTACGCTTACCTTAAGCTCAATATGCCAGGCCCTCGTGGAGTAATTACGGTCAATGGAAACACCGAACGCTCCCTCCAAACAGAGGAGCACACGGCGGCCCTTGCAGTGGAAGTACAAAGCAGCCTCTCCAGGCAGTTCTCTAGTCCGGCCATTAAATGTCCGAACACCGCCAAGCGCATCTGCAGTAACCTACAACAAGACCGCCTGGCACGTTTCGAGCAGGTGTAGCAGTACGGCCCCAACCCCAACCCTAGCAAAAAGGCGACACCAGTACTTCGCGTACATAATTACGCTCTAGAAATACCATGGGCATAGGGGGAGGTGTTGGAAATATGCCCTAGAGGCAATAATAAATTAGTTATTATTATATTTCCTAGTTCATGATAATCGTTTATTATCCATGCTAGAATTGTATTGATAGGAAACTCAGATACATGTGTGGATACATAGACAACACCATGTCCCTAGTAAGCCTCTAGTTGACTAGCTCGTTGATCAATAGATGGTTACGGTTTCCTGACCATGGACATTGGATGTCGTTGATAACGGGATCACATCATTGGGAGAATGATGTGATGGACAAGACCCAAACCTAAGCCTAGCACAAAGATCGTGTAGTTCGTATGCTAAAGCTTTTCTAATGTCAAGTATCATTTCCTTAGACCATGAGATTGTGCAACTCCCGGATACCGTAGGAATACTTTGGGTGTGCCAAACATCACAACGTAACTGGGTGGCTATAAAGGTACACTACAGGTATCTCCGAAAGTGTCTGTTGGGTTGGCACGAATAGAGACTGGGATTTGTCACTCCGTGTGACGGAGAGGTATCTCTGGGCCCACTCGGTAGGACATCATCATAATGTGCACAATGTGATCAAGGAGTTGATCACGGGATGATGTGTTACGGAACGAGTAAAGAGACTTGCCGGTAACGAGATTGAACAAGGTATCGGGATACCGACGATCGAATCTCGAGCAAGTACAATACCGCTAGACAAAGGGAATTGTATACGGGATTGATCGAATCCTCGACATCGTGGTTCATCCGATGAGATCATCGTGGAACATGTGGGAACCAACATGGGTATCCAGATCCCACTGTTGGTTATTGACCGGAGAACGTCTCGGTCATGTCTGCATGGTTCCCGAACCCATAGGGTCTACACACTTAAGGTTCGATGACGCTAGGGTTATAAGGAATAGATATACGTGGTTACCGAATGTTGTTCGGAGTCCCGGATGAGATCCTGGACGTCATGAGGATTTCCGGAATGGTCCGGAGGTAAAGCTTTATATATGGGAAGTCCTGTTTTGGTCACCGGAAAAGTTTCGGGTTTTATTGGTAACGTACCGGGACCACCGGGAGGGTCCCGGGGGTCCACCAAGTGGGGCCACCAGCCCCGGAGGGCAGCATGGGCCAAGTGTGGGAGGGGACCAGCCCCAGGTGGGCTGGTGCGCCCCCCCACCAAGGCCCAAGGCGCAAGGGAGAGTGGAAGGGGGCAAACCCTAGGCTCAGATGGGCCTAAGGCCCACCTAGTGGTGCGCCCCCCTCTCTCCCCCTTGGTCGCCCCCTAGATGGGATCTAGGGCTGGCCGCCACCCCTAGGGGTGGAAACCTAGGTGGGGCGCAGCCCCTCCCCTCCCCCTATATATACTTGAGGTTTTGGGCTGCTAGACACACGATTTGATCTCTCCCTGGCGTAGCCCTACCTCTCTCCTCCTCGTCTCTTGCGGTGCTTGGCGAAGCCCTGCTGGAGTACCACGCTCCTCCACCACCACCACGCCGTTGTGCTGCTGCTGGATGGACTCTTCCTCAACCTCTCCCTCTCTCCTTGCTGGATCAAGGCATGGGAGACGTCACCGGGTTGTACGTGTGTTGAACGCAGAGGTGCCGTCCGTTCGGCACTAGGATCTCCAGTGATTTGGATCACGACGAGTACGACTCCTTCAACCCTGTTCTCTTGAACGCTTCCGCATAGCGATCTACAAGGGTATGTAGATGCACTCTCCTTCCCCTCGTTGCTGGTTTCTCCATAGATAGATCTTGGTGACACGTAGGAAAATTTTGAATTTCTGCTACGTTCCCCAACAGTGGCATCATGAGCTAGGTCTATTGCGTAGATTCTATGCACGAGTAGAACACAAAGTAGTTGTGGGCGTTGATTTTGTTCAATATGCTTACCGTTACTAGTCCAATCTTGATTCGGCGGCATTGTGGGATGAAGCGGCCCGGACCGACCTTACACGTACTCTTACGTGAGACTGGTTCCACCGACTGACATGCACTAGTTGCATAAGGTGGCTAGCGGGTGTCTGTCTCTCCCACTTTAGTCGGATCGGATTTGATGAAAAGGGTCCTTATGAAGGGTAAATAGAAATTTGCATATCATGTTGTGGTCTTTGCGTAGGTAAGAAACTTTCTTGCTAGAAACCCATAGCAGCCATGTAAAACATGCAAACAACAATTATAGGACGTCTAACTTGTTTTTGCAGGGTATGCTATGTGATGTGATATGGCCAAAAGGATGTGATGAATGATATATGTGATGTATGAGATTGATCATGTTCTTGTAATAGGAATCACGACTTGCATGTCGATGAGTATGACAACCGGCAGGAGCCATAGGAGTTGTCTTTATTTATTGTATGACATGCGTGTCATTGAACAACGCCATGTAATTACTTTACTTTATTGCTAACCGATAGCCATAGTAGTAGAAGTAATAGTTGGCGAGCAACTTCATGGAGACACTATGATGGAGATCATGATGATGGAGATCATGGTGTCATGCCGGTGACAAGATGATCATGGAGCCCCAAGATGGAGATCAAAGGAGCTATATGATATTGGCCATATCATGTCACTATTATTTGATTGCATGTGATGTTTATCATGTTTTTGCATCTTGTTTACTTAGAACGACGGTAGTAAATAATATGATCCCTCATAATAATTTCAAGAAAGTGTTCCCCCTAACTATGCACCGTTGCGACAGTTTGTTGTTTCGAAGCACCACGTGATGATCGGGTGTGATAGATTCTAACGTTCACATACAACGGGTGTAAAACAGATTTACACACGCGAAACACTTAGGTTGACTTGACGAGCCTAGCATGTACAGACATGGCCTCGGAACACAAGAGATCGAAAGGTCGAGCATGAGTCGTACGGTAGATACGATCAACATGAAGATGTTCACCGATGATGACTAGCCCGTCTCACGTGATGATCGGACACGACCTAGTTGACTTGGATCATGTAATCACTTAGATGACTAGAGGGATGTCTATCTAAGTGGGAGTTCATAAGATGAACTTAATTATCCTGAACATAGTCAAAAGATCTTCGCAAATTCTATCGTAGCTCGCGCTTCAGTTCCACTGTTTAGATATGTTCCTAGAGAAAATTTAGTTGAAAGATGATAGTAGCAATTATGCGGACTAGGTTCGTAAACTGAGGATTGTCCTCATTGCTTCATAGAAGGCTTATGTCCTTAATGCACCACTCAGTGTGCTGAACCTCGAACGTCGTCTGTGGATGTTGCGAACATCTGACATACACATTTTGATAACTACGTGATAGTTCAGTTAAACGGTTTAGAGTTGAGGCACCGAAGACGTTTTGAAACGTCGCAAAACATATGAGATGTTTCGAGGGCTGAAATTGGGATTTCAGGCTCGTGCCCACGTCAATAGGTATGAGACCTCCGACAATTTTCTTAGCCTGCAAACTAAGGAGAAAAGCCCAATTGTTGAGCTTGTGCTCAGATTGTCTGAGTACAACAATCATTTGAATCGAGTGGGAGTTGATCTTCTAGATGAGATAGTGATGTTTCTCCGAAGTCATTACCACCAAGCTGCTAGAGCTTCGTGATGAACTATAATATATCAGGGACATATATGATGATCCTTGAGATATTCGCGATGTTTGACACCACAAAAGTAGAAATCAAGAAGGAGCATCAATTGTTGATGGTTGGTGAAACCACTAGTTTCAAGAAGGGCAAGGGCAAAAAGGGATGCTTCATGAAACGGCAAATCAGCTGCTGCTCTAGTGAAGAAACCCAAGGTTGAACCCAAACCCGAGACTAAGTGCTTCTGTAATAAGGGGAACAGCCACTGCAGCAGAATTACCCTAGATACTTGGTAGATGAGAAGGCTGTCGATAGAAGTATATTGGATATACATTATGTTAATGTGTACTTTACTAGTACTCCTAGTAGTACCAGGGTATTAGATACCGGTTCGGTTGCTAAGTGTTAGTAACTCGAAATAAAAGCTACGGAATAAACGGAGACTAGCTAAAGGTGAGATGACGATATGTGTTGGAAGTATTTCCAAGGTTGATCAAATATCGTATGCTCCCTCTACCATCGAGATTGGTATTAAAACCTAAATAATTGTTATTTGGTGTTTGCGTTGAGCATATACATGATTGGATTATGTCTATCGCGACACGGTTATTCATTTAAGGAGAATAATGGTTACTCTGTTTATTTGAATAATACCATCCCGATCGTAGTAATACACATTTTCATGCCAAAGGTATAAGATAGTAATGATAGTACCACACAAATGTGGCACTGCAATTTGAGTCATATTGGTATAAAACGCATGAAGAAGCTCCATGTTGATGGATCTTTGGACTCACTCATTTTTGAAAAGTTTGAGACATGCGAACCATGTTTATTGGTGTATATGCATGAAGAAACTCCATGCAAATGGACCATTTGGACTCACTTGATTTTGAATCACTTGAGACATGCAAATCATACCACATGGGCAAGATCACAGAAAGCCTCGTTTTTAGTAAAATGGAACTAGAAAGCAACTTGTTGGAAGTAATACATTTTGATGTGTGCAGTCCAATGAGTGCCGAGGCATGTAGTGGATATCGTTATGTTCTTGCTTCACAGATGATTTGAGTAGATGTTGAGTATATTTACTTGATGAATCATGAGTCTGAATTATTGAAAGCTTCAAGTAATTTCAGGGTGAAGTTGAAAGATCGTCGTGACAAGAGGATAAAATATCTATGATATGATCATAGAGATGAATATCTGAATTACAAGTTTGGCACAGAATTAAGACATTGCGGAAATTGTTTCACAACTAATACAGCCTGGAACACCATAGTGTGATGGTGTGTCCGAACATCATAACTGCACCCTATTGGATATGATGCATACCATGATGTCTCTTATCGAATTACCACGATAGTTTATGGGTTAGGCATTAGAGACAACCACATTCACTTTAAATAGGGCACCACGTAATTCCGATGATATGACACCGTATGAACTATGGTTTAGAGAAACCTAAGCTGTCATTTCTTAAAAGTTTGGGGCTGCGATGCTTATGTGAAAAAGTTTCAGGCTGATAAGCTCGAACCCAAAGCGGATAAATGCATCTTCATAGGACACCCAAAACAGTTGGGTATACCTCCTGTTTTAGATCCGAAAGCAATAAGGGATTGTTTCTAGAATCAGGTCCTTTCTCGAGGAAAAGTTTCTCTCGAAAGAATTGAGTGGGAGGATGGTGGAGACTTGATGAGGTTGTTGAACCGTCTCTTCAACTAGTGTGTGGCAGGGCATAGGAAGTTGTTCCTGTGGCACCTACACCAATTGAAGTGGAAGCTTATGATAGTGATCATGAAACTTCAGATCAAGTCACTACCAAACCTCGTAGTATGACAAGGATGCGTACTACTTCAGAGTGGTACGTAATCCTGTCTTGGAAGTCATGTTGCTAGACAACAATGAACCTACGAGCTATGGAGAAGCGATGGTGGGCCCGGATTCCGATAAATGGCTCGAGGCCATAAAATCTGAGAGAGGATCCATGTATGAAAACAAAGTGTAGACTTTGGCAGAATGGCTCGATGGTCGTAAAGCTATTGAGTACAGATGGATTTTAAAAGGAAGACGGACAATGATGGTAAGTATCACCATTAAGAAAGCTCAACTTGTTGTTAAGATTTTTTTTTCTGACAAGTTCAAGGAGTTGACTATGATGAGACTTTCTCACTCGTAGCGATGCTAAGAGTCTGTTGGAATTATATTAGCGATTACTGCATTATTTATGAAATCTTGCAGATAGGATGTCAAAACATTGTTTCCTCGATGATTTTCTTGAGGAAAGGTTGTATGTGATACAACCGGAAGGTTTTGTCAATCCTGAAAGATGCTAATAAAGTATGCAAAGCTCCAGCAATCCTTCTAAGGACTGGAGTAAGCATCTCGGAGTTGGAATGTATGCTTTGATGAGATGATCAAAGATTTTGGGTGTATACAAAGTTTATGAGAAACTTGTATTTCCAAAGAAGTGAGTGGGAGCACTATAGAATTTCTGATGAATATATGTTGTTGACATGTTGTTGATCAGAAATGACGTAGAATTTCTGGAAAGCATATAGGGTTATTTGGAAAGTGTTTTTCAATGGAAAGCCTGGATTAAGCTACTTGAACATTGAGCATCAAGATCTATAAGGATAGATCAAAACGCTTAATGGTACTTTCAAATGAGCACATACCTTGACATGATCTTGAAGGTGTTCAAGATGGATCAGTTAAAGAAGGAGCACATACCTTGACATGATCTTGAAGGTGTTCTTGCCTGAGTTGTAAGGTATGAAGTTAAGACTTAAAGCTCGACCACGACAGAAGAAAGAGGAAGGACGAAGGTCGTCCCCTATGCTTTTGTCATAGGCTCTATACGGTATGCCATGCTGAGTACCGCACCTGATGTGTGCCTTGCCACATATCTGGCAAGAGGGTACAAAGGTAATCTAGGAGTAGATCACCAGATAGCGGTCTAAATTATCCTTAGAGGAATAAGGATATGTTTCTCGGTTATGGAGGTGATAAAGAGTTCGACGTAAAGAGTTACGTCGATGCAAGCTTAACACCTATCCGGATAGCTCTGAGTAGAGATACCGAATACGTATAGTGGAGCAACCATTTGGAATAGCTCCAAGTGGAGCGTGGAAGCAGCATTTATAATATGACCTAGAGATTTGCAAAGTCCATACGGATCTGATTGTTGCAGACCCGTTGACTAAAACCTCTCTCACAAGCAAAACATGATCAAACCCCAGAACTCATTGAGTCTTAATCACATGATGATGTGAACTAGTTTACTGACACTAGTAAACTCTTTGGATGTTGGTCACATGGCGATGTGACCTGTGAGTGTTAATCACATGGCGATGCGAACTAGATTATTGACTCTAGTGCAAGTGGGAGACTGTTGGAAATATGCCCTAGAGGCAATAATAAATTAGTTATTATTATATTTCCTAGTTCATGATAATCGCTTATTATCCATGCTAGAATTGTATTGATAGGAAACTCAGATACATGTGTGGATACATAGACAACACCATGTCCCTAGTAAGCCTCTAGTTGACTAGCTCGTTGATCAATAGATGGTTACGGTTTCCTGACCATGGACATTGGATGTCGTTGATAACGGGATCACATCATTGGGAGAATGATGTGATGGACAAGACCCAAACCTAAGCCTAGCACAAAGATCGTGTAGTTCGTATGCTAAAGCTTTTCTAATATCAAGTATCATTTCCTTAGACCATGAGATTGTGCAACTCCCGGATACCGTAGGAATACTTTGGGTGTGCCAAACATCACAACGTAACTGGGTGGCTATAAAGGTACACTACAGGTATCTCCGAAAGTGTCTGTTGGGTTGGCACGAATAGAGACTGGGATTTGTCACTCCGTGTGACGGAGAGGTATCTCTGGGCCCACTCGGTAGGACATCATCATAATGTGCACAATGTGATCAAGGAGTTGATCACGGGATGATGTGTTACGGAACAAGTAAAGAGACTTGCCGGTAACGAGATTGAACAAGGTATCGGGATACCGACGATCGAATCTCGAGCAAGTACAATACCGCTAGACAAAGGGAATTGTATACGGGATTGATCGAATCCTCGACATCGTGGTTCATCCGATGAGATCATCGTGGAACATGTGGGAACCAACATGGGTATCCAGATCCCGCTGTTGGTTATTGACCGGAGAACGTCTCGGTCATGTCTGCATGGTTCCCGAACCCGTAGGGTCTACACACTTAAGGTTCGATGACGCTAGGGTTATAAGGAATAGATATACGTGGTTACCGAATGTTGTTCGGAGTCCCGGATGAGATCCTGGACGTCATGAGGATTTCCGGAATGGTCCGGAGGTAAAGCTTTATATATGGGAAGTCCTGTTTTGGTCACCGGAAAAGTTTCGGGTTTTATTGGTAACGTACCGGGACCACCGGGAGGGTCCCAGGGGTCCACCAAGTGTGGCCACCAGCCCCGGAGGGCAGCATGGGCCAAGTGTGGGAGGGGACCAGCCCCAGGTGGGCTGGTGCGCCCCCCCACCAAGGCCCAAGGCGCAAGGGAGAGTGGAAGGGGGCAAACCCTAGGCTCAGATGGGCCTAAGGCCCACCTAGTGGTGCGCCCCCCTCTCTCCCCCTTGGTCGCCCCCTAGATGGGATCTAGGGCTGGCCGCCACCCCTAGGGGTGGAAACCTAGGTGGGGCGCAGCCCCTCCCCTCCCCCTATATATACTTGAGGTTTTGGGCTGCTAGACACACGATTTGATCTCTCCCTGGCGTAGCCCTACCTCTCTCCTCCTCGTCTCTTGCGGTGCTTGGCGAAGCCCTGCTGGAGTACCACGCTCCTCCACCACCACCACGCCGTTGTGCTGCTGCTGGATGGACTCTTCCTCAACCTCTCCCTCTCTCCTTGCTGGATCAAGGCATGGGAGACGTCACCGGGTTGTACGTGTGTTGAACGCAGAGGTGCCGTCCGTTCGGCACTAGGATCTCCAGTGATTTGGATCACGACGAGTATGACTCCTTCAACCCTGTTCTCTTGAACGCTTCCGCATAGCGATCTACAAGGGTATGTAGATGCACTCTCCTTCCCCTCGTTGCTGGTTTCTCCATAGATAGATCTTGGTGACACGTAGGAAAATTTTGAATTTCTGCTACGTTCCCCAACAGGAGGGGCACCATCACGGCACGCCCAAAACACGGCTTAAACCGCACCAGGGGCTGCCGATTTTTTACTTTTCTCTTACTTCCAGGACTCTACTCTTTGGAAGGTCTGTTCGGCAGTTCAATGGCCGCACAAACGATGCAAGAACTAGGGAAGCAGACAAGACATGCCGCATTACGGAAATCCCAGGTGGTCTCTATCATGAGCAGTATACCTGTTTCGCATACTATTCCGCAGCTTGCCCCTGGAGCAGACATGTTAAATAGTCCAACTTTTCGTTTATCGCATTACTTGTATCGTTCTGCTTTAATCGCCGCTATTTTTAATAAACAATGCGTAGCTTTTGTCTATTTTTGCACTATCTTTTTATAAATAAATGTTCCTTAATGACGTGTTGCACCCGTACAACTTGGTACAGCCAAAATACGCCAGGGGCTTTTAGCACCCCTCAATATGGTGTGAGAAGTCCGAACACTTTCACAAGTGTGGCACCCTGAACTTATAGCATTATATGCATCGGCTCCGAATCATGTCTTGGGTCAATAGTTGGGTTTGCCCGGCTCCTATGTTTTGGTGCCTTACGTTCCACTATATCGGCTAAGGTAGCACTAGGAGAACCACTGCGATTGTGCCCCAGTTGAGCTGGGCCGAGCACCTCAGTGGAGAAAGCTAAAACTGACTGTCATGATGAAGCGAGACCTGGTCGCTGTTCGAGAGGTTTTTTTTTCAAGTCCCTAAAGACTTATGCCGCTTAGGGCGACGAGTCGGCTCTGTCCGGCCTAGGCGTGGATAGCGCCCCGAACTCGGTCTTCCGAATACTAGGGGCTTTGCCAAAATTTAAAATTATAGAATTCTATGGCTAAGTGAGAGTGTTCACGCATTATAGTCTGATTGCCTCGTTCGTCGGGTTGAGCGCCTCCCTCGAAGGACCCAAACATGGGAAAAGGAGCGCCCAGATTTATCCCCAAACACCCCAGCACTAGTGGCAAGGGGGCAGAAGCCAATGACTCGCCATCTCTCAGTATTGATAAACAGCCACACAGAAGGTAATATTTTAAATTCAAGCAGCATTTCTCAGCTCATATGAACAAGTTTTCAACGCACAGGACAAAAACGAGCGAGTTTTACTCAAAAATTACATCCCTAGTACATTCATCTTCCATAAGGCGGGCACCCTTCAGAACATCTTTATAGTAATTTTCGGGCTTGCGATGCTCTTTCCCCGCTGGTGGCCCATCCTTCACAAGCTTCTCTGCATCCAGCCTGCCCTAGTGCACCTTAGCGCGGGCAAAGGCCCTACGGGCACCTTCAATACAGACGGAGCGCTTGATGACTTCGAGCCTTGGACAGGCCTCCACCAGCCGCCGCACCAGCCTGAAATAGCTCCCAGGCAGAGCCTCTCCAGGCCACAGCCGAACTAGGAGGCCCTTCATGGCCTGTTCGGCCGCCTTGTGGAGCTCGACCAGTTGCTTCAGCTGGTCGCTCAAGGGCACGGGGTGTCCGGCCTCAGCATACTGAGACCAGAACACCTTCCCCATCGAGCTGCCCTCCTCGGCTCGATAGAATGCGGCGGCATCGGATACACTCCGGGGAAGATCTTCAAATGCCCCTGGAGAGCTCCGGATTCGGGTAAGTATCAAGTAACTCATGTTTATGTGTTTACTTTGCATAAAGAATGCCTTACCCGCCGCTATTTTCTTCACCTCATCCAACTCCTGGAGGGTCTTCTAGGATTCGGCCTTGGCAGACTTGGCATTTTCAATAGCCGCCACGAGCTCGGATGCTCACGTCTTCGAGTCAAGCTCCAAACTCTCATGTTTCTTCATGAGAACCTGGAGCTCTTGCCGCACCTTGCCAACCTCGGCCTCATACCTCTCCTGCTTGGTGTGCTCCGCGGCCGCACTCTTCTTGGCCTCGAGCAATGCTTGCTTAAGGGTCGCCACCTCAGATGTGGCCCCTACAATAGCCATGTTAATCCTGTCATTTCTTGCAATTGCACCTTTTTTGTACACATATTCAACCAAGGTATTTCTTACCTTCCTTCTCCTCGAGCTGCTTCTTGGCACGCCCGAGCTCTTGCTCGGACTTCTCGAGGCTCCGCTTCAGCGTGTCCACTTCCGCAGTGAGTACGGCGGATGCCAGTAGAGAAGCCTGCACACGCATATTGACTCCTTTTGTTAGACTCCTGTGAATTTTTTGATCCTCTATTCGGCTTTTCTTCCCGAATGCCCAACAGAGCATCAGGGGCTACTGCCTATGCGGTAATATTATTTACACATTATTTACTTACCTCAAAGCATGTCAAAAGGCTAGTACAAGCTTTAGTCAGTCCACTCTTGGCGGACTGAACCTTCTGGACCACCACACTCATAATAGCGCGGTGCTCCTCGTCGATGGAGGTGCCTTGGAGCGCCTCCAACATATTGTCTGGCGCCTCCGGGTGGACGGGGGTCGCCGACATGGTGGACTAGCTCCTCTTGGAAGGAGGTCCCCCGCCGGACTCCGGAACCCTTGAAGGTTCCGGAGCGGTGTCCGGCCTAGAGCCGGACTTGGAGCCCTGGGGGGTTTCATCCCCTTTACTCTTGGAGTCCGGAAGGTCGCCTTGCGGCACCTCCGGGACCACCTCCTCCCTGCTTGGAACCTGTTGGGACAACACCTCGGTGTCATCCATAGGGCGGGGGGAGGAAGCCGCCGGAAGCGAGTTCACATCCGATGAGTCCAGTGAGCCGCTCGACGACGCGTCGAGCCGGTCTTTGGGTGGGCTGCATAAGCATATTCGACATAAGGGAAAGTTGTGCAATAAACGAATACTATGAATTACTCCGGTATCCGGATACTTACGATTTTGCCAGGGGCTTGGCCCTGGGCTGCCACTCCTATCCGCCGTCGTCGGCGTCATTGGAGTAGTCCAGAGGAAGGGTTTTCCCCTTCTTGGACCCTCCGGCTTCCTCAGAGAGGGTGACCTTCCTTTTCTTCTCTCCTCCCGCTGGAGGGGGAGAGGTCTCTTCTTCTTCCTCCTCGTCTTCACGAGAGGAAGGCGCTTCGGGACCGTCGGATGATGAATCCGACACCTCCTGGCGCTGGGCACTCTTTCGAGTCCCCGTGGCCCTTTTCGTGGCCTTCTTCTCCGGCACCACATAGGGCGCCGGAACCAGCAGCTTCGCCAAGCGAGCGTCCGCTGGGCCTTCGGGCAAAGGAGCTAGACAGTTGATCTGTCCGGACGTCACCTCCCAATCCTGTCAAAGATAAGGGAGCTTAGATCCCGCATAGAGTCAAACTATGAAAAACTGATACCCTGTAAAAGGACAAAAATAGCTTACCGCATGAGCGTGATGCTGAGTACTGAATCCGCGATCCTCGGTAGCGGATGCGGGAGCCTCAGCGCCTTTCAAAAGCATCCTCCATGCATCTTCGTACGTCGTGTCGAAGAGCCTGTTTAGAGTTCGATGCTACGCTGGGTCGAACTCCCACAGGTTGAAGGTCCGTCGTTGACACGGGAGGATCAGGCGGATGAGCATAACCTGGACTACGTTGACAAGCTTGAGCTTCTTGTCCACCAGGGTTTGGATGCATGTTTGTAGTCTGGTCAACTCTCCTTTTTTACCCCAAGACAGGCATGTCTCCTTCTAGGAGGTGAGCCGCGTAGGGGGGCCGGATCGAAACTCAAGGGGTGCGACCCATTCGGTGTCGCGCGGCTCGGTGACGTAAAACCACCATGATTGCCACCCCTTCAGGGTCTCCACAAACGAGCCCTCGAGCCACAGGACGTTGGCCATCTTGCCAACCATGGCACCGCCGCACTCCGCCTGGCTGCCGCGCACCACCTTTGGCTTGACGTTGAAATTCTTAAGCCATAGGCCGAAATGGGGGCGGATGCGGAGGAACGCCTCGCACACGATGATAAACGCCGAGATGTTGAGGACGAAGTTCGGGGCCAGATAGTGGAAATCCAGGCTGTAGTAGAACATGAGCCCCCGGACAAATGGATGCAGAGGGAAGGCCAGTCCGTGGAGGAAATGGGGGAGGAATACCACCCTCTCATGGGGCCTAGGAGTGGGGATGAGCTGCCCCTTTTCGAGAAGCCGGTGCGCGATGTCGCTAGCTAGATATCCATCCTTCCTCAGCTTTTTGATGTGTCCCTCCGTGATGGAGGAGACCATCCACTTGCCTCCCGCTCCAGACATGACTGGAGAAGGTTGAGGTGGTAGTGCGGACTTGGGCGCTGGAGCTCGAGTGCGCAAGAATGGATAGGCAAAGGAAGAAGAAGGCGTGGGTGAAAAGGTGGATCCTTATCCCCTTATATGGGTGGACGCAACTACATGTCCCCACCAGCCTGGTAAAACTCGCTTATCTCCAAGCGCCGTAATCAAAGGCGCGGTTGGGTTACCCACGCCCGTATTGATGAGAATCCCGGAATAAGTGGACACGATCTCTGCTTTGACAAGATGTGCCAAGGAAACTGCCTCACATGATGCGCTGAGGTGGGATAATGAAACGACTCGGATAAAAGCTTGGCCGTGGTGTGTCGCACTATGGAATACGTCAGCAGATTAGATTTATGTAAATATTATTCTCTCTATGGCAATATGTGGAAAGCTTATTTTGTAGAGCCGGACACTATCTTTGTGTTTAAAATCTTCTATAAAGTACTTGGAGGAGGAACCCGCCTTGCAATGCTAAAGATAATCTGCGCGCCGGACTCGTCGTCATTGAAGCCTGGTTCAGGGGCTACTAAGGGAGTCCTGGATTAGGGGGCGTTCGGATAGCCGAACTATACCTTCAGCCAGACTCCTGGACTATGAAGATACAAGATTGAAGACTCCGTCCCGTGTCCGGAAGGGACTTTCCTTGGCGTGGAAGGCAAGCTTGGCGATACGGATGTTCATATCTCCTACCATTGTAACCGACTCTATGTAACCCTAACCCTCTCCGGTGTCTATATAAACCGGGGGGTTTTAGTCCGTAGGACAACATACACATCAACAATCATACCATAGGCTAGCTTCTAGGGTTTAGCCTCTCTGATCTCGTGGTAGATCTACTCTTGTACTACCCATATCATCAATATTAATCAAGCAGGACATAGGGTTTTACCTCCATCGAGAGGGCCCGAACCTGGGTAAAACTTCGTGTCCCTTGCCTCCTGTTACCATCCAGCCTAGACGCATAGTTCGGGTACCCGAGATCCGCCGGTTTTGACACCGACAACAGTCCCTTCTCCTTCCAGGAAGTGAGCCGCATGGGGATTCTGGATCGAAACTCGAGGGCCGCCACCTAGTTGGTGTCGCGCGGCTCGGTGATGTAGAACCACCCCGATTGCCACCCCTTTACGGTCTCCACGAAGGAGCCTTCGAGCCATGCAACGTTGGGCATTTTGCCCACCATGGCTCTGCCGCATTCCGCTTGTTGGCCACCTACAACCTTCGGCTTGATATTGAAGGTCTTCAGCCATAGGCCGAAGTGGGGCCGGATGCGAAGGAAAGCCTCGTGCATGACGATGAACGCTGAGATGTAGAGGATGAAATTCGGGGCCAGATCATGAAAGTCCAGCCCGTAGTAGAACACGAGGCCGCGAACAAATGGATGGATGGGAAACCCTAGTCCGCGGACAAAGTGGGGGAGGAAAACCACCCTTTCGTGAGGTTCTGGGGTAGGGACGACCTGCCCCTTGGCTGGCAGCCGGTGCACGATGTCCACGGCTAAGTATCCGGCTCCACATAACTTTTTGATGTGCCCCTCTGTGATGGTGGAGGCCATCCACTTGCCTCCCGCTCTGGACATGTTTGGAGAGAGTTGAGGAGGAGGATGCGGACTTGGGCGCTGGAGCTCGAGTGCGCGAGAATGGATGAGCAAGGAGGAAGAAGGCGTGGGTAGAAAAAGGAGAGATCTTATCCCTTTATAAGGGCGGACTAAACTATGCGCCCCCCGCTAGCCTGGTAAAACTCGCTTATCCCCCAAGCGCCGTAATTGATGGCGCGGTTGGGTTACCCACGTCCGTATTGATGAGAATCTCGTATTAAGGGGAACACGATCTCTGCTTTGACAAGACGTGTCAAGAAACCACCTCGCTTTATGTGCGGGGCTGGTTAAGGAAAAACGGTTTGAATAATTACCGGGCCATGACATGATGTCATGCTGCCAAAATGTGTCAGCAGATTAGATTTGTGGAAATGTTATTCTCTCTATGGTAGTATGCGGAACTTATTTTGCAGGGTCGGACACTATCCTTGTATTCAAACTCTTCCGTGGTGTATTCGGAGGAGGAACCCGCCTTGGAATGCCGAAGACAACACTGTGCGCCGGACTCATTGTCATTGAAGCCTGGTTCAGGGGCTACTGAGGGAGTCCTGGATTAGGGGGTCTCCGGACAGCCGGACTATATCCTTTGGCCAGATTGTTGGACTATGAAGATACAAGATTGAAGACTTCGTTCCGTGTTCGGATGGGACTCTACTGGGCGTGGAAGGCAAGCTAGGCAATACGGATATGTATACCTCCTCCTTTGTAACCGACCTTGTGTAACCCTAGCCCCTTCCGGTGTCTATATAAACCGGAAGGTTTTAGTCCGTAGGACAACATACAATCATACCATAGGCTAGCTTCTAGGGTTTAGCCTCTCCGATCTCGTGGTAGATCAACTCTTGTACTACTCATATTATCAAGAATAATCAAGCAGGACGTAGGGTTTTACCTCTGTCAAGAGGGCCCGAACCTGGGTAAAACATCGTGTCCCCTGCCTCTTGTTACCGTCCGCCTTAGACGCACAGTTCGGGACCCCCTACCCGAGATCCGCCGGTTTTGACACCGACAACCGCTATTTGCAGAAATAAGCAGACCACAATGCATCTTGTTCGTGCACCTATCCAAAAAACCACCGTGCAGTCATGCCAGCTAGTCCTCGGTCCATGGATGAACTGGTAGAAAGTGCATTCTGGACTAGGATGTGGTTGTTTCGCTCGTCCCTACACTGCAACCACGAAGTAAAACGTACGAATCAACTTCTTTTATATTGCGTTGGTCATTCTACCTAGTAACTACCAATGTAGGAATACCTGGAAGACGGGTGGTTAGACGAGGCAACGAGGGATAGCCATCTCATTTTGTGTAGTTCTACTAAAAGTGAGGTGTGTGCTTTTGATTGCGCAGATAGAAACGATACGGAGACAGACATCCCGAAAGGATATGGAGACAGACATCCCTGTTCGCGCAAATATGAAATACGGTTATTTAAACAGTGACAGATATTTGCAGTGGCATATGATTAACAGCAGCATCTATTGTGTTATAATTGGCACTAGATTGACAGTATGAAAGTGTCCTTAAGTAAGTAGCATCAAATCACATCAACACTGCCACTAGATTAACATGAAGAACAATAGCATTAGTATTATTGTCATGAGAGTACCACATGGTCAGTAAATGTGCAATCAAATTTGTGCAGTTCCACTGGATGAAGCAATGTTAGCGGTGTGAGATTTAAGTGTAACTGCAAAAACACAACTCATGGGAAATAAAGCAAGATGGAAGCACTTCATAAAATGGTGGTGCCATTGCTTTAGTTTATCGATGGCACTAGACCATTACTTATAGTGACATTAGGTGGCATTGCTTAATGCTTCATGTGATTTTACATTAACGGTAGCGATATGGGCATAGGGACAGCAGGGGATAAAGTGTTGAGGCAGATGTGGTTGCTGAGAGCGGCAAACACTCACGCAACATGTCTGCATTTGTCCCATTTTTTATCTCCTCGGTGACATTTTCCTATGTGAGCACAGGAAATATAGACCTGCTCATTCTCATTTGCGTTGTCCCCCAACACCCGTCACTTTCTTTCCTTTTTCAACCAAGAGATAGGTCCACTTCCCCCCACCCTTCGCCATCCACCATGATTTCTTCATCATTTCAACCAAGAGACTGGTTGGGTAGCCAATATCTACTACTTTCCCTCGTTTCCTCTTCGAACCAAGTCCTAGATTCATGCTACAACTTTCCCACTTTCTTCCCTGTTTGAACCAACTCTTAGAGACGACTGTATGAACTAGCTTTACCTATAATAATAGTAAAAGTCTAGGTTGCTTAGGAACAGTGGATAGAAGTAGAAAAAGATCCGCATGAAGCCAAGTGGGGAGCTAGGGCAGTAGAGGAAGGCAGGTTTCGAAGGAATATATACCTGAGGGTCGTCGGCATGTGGTAAAGACGGCGTGGGAGGCCGCATCTTGGCCATAATACCGCAGGGACGAAGAAGGGGTCGGAGGGCCTCCCGAGCCGACGCTCTCTCGGAGAGAACGGCACGGCCACCGATCAGGACGCGCAGGCAGCCGTTGGTCTCCTCCCTCGCCGCTGACGACAGCGTGAACGCTGCACCTACACCCCTGCCCCAGTCGAGGTTGTCTGGCTGGATTTGTGACCAGCCGTGAGCTGAGAGAGAGAGTGGCCACCTATGTCTTGCTTAGATCTAGAGAGCATGAGAGAGTGAACGAGAGGAACCCTAGTAAAGCAAGTGCTAAGGCTCCTGCTTATATATATAGTGGAGTGATTTTGTTGTACCAGCTTCAAAAAAATGCGCTCCTACGTGTACCCGCGAGTGGGTGCGAGAGAACTAGTGCGTGCGTGCACCGCTTCACGTACTTGGCAAATCACAAAAAAAAACTGGGCTGTGGTCGTGAACCCAGCTGTCAGCCTCTCCATGTACAGTACTCTTCCAATGGAAGTTGGTTGTTGACCACATTGACCACGCCGTGCCGAGAGCACCAAGGCGGTGGACAACGGCGAGGCATAGGAAGGGGATGATGCAGAGCCGGGGAAGACACGGCAGTGGATGCCCACGCGGAGAGGAGTACGAGGGTTCACTTGTTCGGATGCGGTGTGAGGCTCCCGTCGCCGCAGGGCCTGGCTAGCGGTGGGAGTACTAGGGGGCGATGAGGCCTGAACGGCAGCACAGCCGGCCACTAGAGGCAGGAGCAGGCGGTCTCGCCAGCGCTAGTTTGGGTGGCTGGTGCAAGAAGAGCAATGATTATAGAAGCAGCAGGACCGTTCGATTCAAATCCAACGGTTACTGCTGCTAGAATCATTTGTTGACTAAGTTGACAAGCCCTACGTACGCGTCAACTTAGTAGGCCCATAGGTCAGCCTCCCAACCGGTGCACCCTAGATGTCAGTGGGAGGAATCATTTTTTTCGCGTAATAAGGAGGCAGTTGATTGCGTGCGGCCAGGCCAGCGGAGGGAGTAGGGTGGGCCGGGGAAGCCTGCGCGGCATCACAGCGGGCCACAAGAGGAGGGAGCAGGCAGTCCCGCCGGCGTTAGTTTAGGTGGCTGGAGCAGTAAGATCAGATATTGAAGAAGCACGTCAGCCGTTGGATGGACATCCAACAGTCACTGCTGCTAGAATCGTGTGTTGACTGACAAAGCCTTGCGTAAACAAGTCAGCCTCGAAATTTGTGGCGTGTACAGCCCATTTGCTATTATTTTTATAATTTTTTACTCATTTTCTAATTCATATGGAATTTATTGCGGTCTGTTTTCCATTTTTAGAATTGCTTCCCATTTTCTGGTCAGTACTAGGGTTAAAAAAATTAACTAAATATGTGGGAAATTTTGAAAATTCGAATTTTTTTGTTGGGGAACAAAATATTCTTAATCCAAAAATTAGTAGCCATACTAAAAAAATTAACAATAAATTAGTAGTATGTCATGGTAAATCCAATGAAATACGTATAAGACATGAGTGAAGAACAAAAACAAAAAAAAGAAACTAATATCCCATTTGCTATAATTTTTTGGAATTTTCAACCCCTTTTGATATTACTTTTAACAGACACTGACCATACTCTTTGGCCAGGCCGGAATGCATCCCTCCTCGTCTTGAAAGATTTGCAGCCCAGTAAGTCGGAGAAAACAAATAGGCCTAGCTTGGGTATTCTTCAAAAAGAAATACTGGGCTACCTATTTTCCCAAAGAAAAAACTGCTGGGCTGGTCATGTTATTAGACGGGCCACAGAGACCGCACAACCCAGTTTATGGCCTGCTCCTCCGAATTACTACTAAAAAAAGTTGTGCAATTCTGTCGTTAATTCACTATACGTTGAAAATGATGTGGGTCCCAGATATCAGCAGGGTGGATTAGAGTAAAAAATGAGGGGTTCATCTGAGTAGTAAAAGAGGCGCTTGCTTGTGTTCGGGAGTGGACATGGTGGGTCCGTGCTGTCATACTCACAACTACAGTCCTCTCCCGATTCACTATGTTGACAGGGACCATTTCTAAAAAACTATGTTGACAGGGCCGGACGACGGCGCCGTGGCGAGCGCACCAAGGTGGAGGATAAAGTGCTGCCGCCAATGTGATGGGCTAGGTTGGACATTCTTATTGAAAAATAAAAATGGACCGGATCTATTTACGACGTTGACTATGATTTGCATGGATCTGCTAGTTGCAGGAAGAAAATGCTGGGGGGAAGAAGATTGGTCGCTATCTTTGCCGAAGAATAATGTCGACTGAATGTAATGACACTATCATAGGAAATAATATCCTCCTGTTAAATCATGAATTTAAAGAACTGGTGCATGAGCATTTAGCTTTATTTATTTATTTACTTATTTATGTTTAGGGGACCATGACCATGTACCTGGGCTGGATTCATGTGAGAGCCTCCCTTCCAGTTAATTATGGGCTTCTCTCTTGGGCCTTCATTAGTGGGCTGCATGTTATCAACAAGTGGAAAATGTGTTCCGTACGAAAAATAGTATGCGCTACATACGGTACGGGGGACTAAAGGATCAAACCGTGCAACGACTTCCAAAACATTGTGTTTGTCATTCTAACAACACATTTATGCAACCAACAGACGAAATATACTACTGATTGTACATTGAGAACAGCAGTAGCAGTAACCAGGGCTGGGGGTGCAACAGAAGCAGTAAGCAGGCCAGAAGAGTGAAGACGCAGCTCTCTCTTCCAAACCAAGCATCAGCCATCATTACAAAAGGGCTACCAAGAAAGAACAAGTGTATGCATCAAACTAAATAAAGATCCTACTATACCACGTGTACGCATCTAACTAAATGGCTCAGTTAGACGTTACTATTTATTAAGCTGTGGAGATTGGCTGATGGCTTGAACCGGATGGGTGCCTGACGGGGGAAACTCCAGCCAACAGGTCGAAGTCTGACACTTGTGACCCTCTCTCCTACTTTGGGTTGCAGAGCGTGGCGGCACATATCAGGGTATGGTGCATGTAGAGACGCATGGTACGGTGTGTACACACAGTTCTTCCTGATGAACGAAACTGCGCTGCCATCATGATCCTTGCCGTCGGTTATCTCCTGGTTAATCGGATAATTCAGTCCGACAAATAGAGAGCATGTACCAAGGCTACTTACCAACCTCCAGTCAAAAATTCCTGAAGGCCCAGAGAAGCTGGGATCCTGCTCAAAGACCTTGCAGTGACTGTGATTGTATTCCGCGAAACAACACGTCCAGTACATGCAAACGATCATTAATCGTTTGCCATTGTCTGATCGAGCCAGGAACCACCTTCCACTGCCATGCCGCTTTTCTTTGAAAGGTTCTGGGATTAGGAAGGGTATGGACACCAGGCGTCCTACAACATCATATCAAGTTGGAGTCAAATAACCCACCAAAAAAATTTGGAGTCAAATAAAAAAGGGCTCTTGATGTAGTCAATCTTAAGAACAACATGTTATGAGCATGAATATTTTTTCACTAAATGTTGACAGTAATGTAAGCAAGCCATCATGATATCATAGGAAAGTAACATAAAAAAAGTTGGAGTCAAACAAAAAAGGGCTCTTTGATGTAGTCAATCTTAAGAACAACATGTTATGAGCATGAATATTTTTTCAGTAAATGTTGACAGTAATATAAGCAAGCCATCATGATATCATAGGAAAGTAACATACTGCTGTAACAGCCGTTTGTAGCGACGACTGAAGTAGAACAGCAATACGTCCAGCCATAGAAGGAGTCGACATCGTAAATGAAGCCCTTGTGTTCAATGGCATCAAAGAACCATGGTGGATGTATGATCCTGCGATGGATGTGCAGATTTATCCACTTACCGCAGTGGCCTGTCAGATAGGCGAGATCGCGGTTCAAGTACGCAATTAGCCTGAAGTCTTTAGGGCACTTGGCGGATTACAACCTTGAGCAAATCAAACTTGGTATCATGTTGGATACTATAAGATTCCGAGTATTCTGGGCCGCGGTGCCAAAGCAGTGCAGTGTTAATCAAAGGAAGGGGAATCAATCACCGGGTGTAGACCCCCACAAGCATCCAACTGCCACGACCGTCGACGAGCACCATCCAAGACGTGTTCATGTCGACCCACTACATACCATTAATGTAGTTGAGGGTGACGGGGATCGGATCACAGTCAAGGGGGTTGATGCTCGCCATCCTACGATCGTTATGCTGTGTGACATGCTGTTTCTGAAGATCAGGCGGCATCAGCAAGCAAGGAGCTGGCTTAAAAAGCTCTGGCCTGAGGGCTTTGAGTAAACGGTACAGCCCCGACGAGCACGCGGCGAGCGGCATGGTACTGAGATTGTCCACACACGAAACAATGAGCTTGATTACCTCAGTGGGGAGCGAATTCCAGCCACTCTTTCGGCGGAAGCTACTCGGTTCAGCCATTGTTAGTGCTTGGGTTTCAGATGAGGGGGGAGGCACCTTAGCGGGGATGGAAGATTGGACGAGGGGGGTGCCTTAGCAGGGATGGAAGAGCGGACAAAGATGGATAAGCGAATATGTGCCGCAGGAAGTGGGCAGGTGATGATGACCACAACACGCCGCTTGACTTACGAGACACATACCAGCAGCGTAGGGTCATATCGAAGTCAGACAACTTGCTTGAGTGATCACAGTACTGGTACTCCCTACAGTACCTGCTACTATGCCCTAACTTGCTTGAGTAGAGTAGTAGTCGAGTAGGAGTCGCTGGAGGATCAGCGCCGCCTGCTAGTCTCGGAGGAGGACGGCAGCGTCTTCCTCTTGATCGTTGCCACCGGGCACCTTCCGTGCAACACACGGGCACCTTACTATAGATTAGTACGACCAAAAATTGAACTAACATTATATATAGTACGATAAATGATGTAGCATGTCACCTAATATTATATCATTGGAAACTATGTTCATATACGAATCAAACAATATTGTTTTTGTTGACATGCACTAACATTTTGTCAGTTAAATCTTCAGTCAAATTCAATGGGGGATAAACCACGACCGATGTAGTAGTACTAGTGTAGAGGGCAGTGCTCCACGGGAGTCTCACCCCGCTCATGGCGCGGCAGTAAAGCCGTCATATCAGAAAACCCAACCACTCGCAGTAATAAGTGGCCTGGTAAAATAAACAGACAAGCAACCATCACATCCCTCCGTCTTTTTTGCATTTCATCTCTCTGCATTTACTTTCTCCGGTTCATCTCGCACACTCGATCCCTAGCTACTACTCCTAGTATACCTAGCTACTACTCCTAGGGCCAGTTCTTTTGGTGGCTTCCCCAGCTTTTCCCATAAGACTAGTCACAGTGGAGAGTAACATTAAGGCGCCTCACTCATTTATTTGGGCTTCTAAACTACTACTAGTAGTACCTCCTTCCTGGTTTATTCCTCACCATTGTAATTTGTGCTAAATTTTGACCAAATATTTAACTGATAAAATGTTAGTGCATGTGACATGCACTAACATTTCATTAGTTAAATTTATGATCAAAATTTGACATAGATTACAATGGGGACCAATAAACTAGGACGGAGGTAGTATTTATGGGATTACTAATCTACAAGCCTAAAAGAACTATCCCCTGGTACTCCTACTAGTAGTAGTACTCAAGTTGGAATTCCAATTGCATGGCGCAACTTGTTAGGCAAAAAATTCGATACATGGTGTAGGAAGCAGTTTGGGAATTTGCATGCCTTTCCAACAAGTGAGATAATCCGTACAAAGTACGACAGAGAAATAACCACAGAGAAGGAAGCTAAAAGTAAACAATCAAACGAGCATTTTTGCATTTGTTTTGCATTGAATCATTTCACAAGCTTGACTAGTGCTATTTTTCTACTTTTACATAAACCGCATCGTAATGTTAAAATGTGCATTTGCACGTACATAAGTAATAGTAGTACTCCCTCCATCTAGGTGTATAAGTCTTCCCTCCTTCTTTGTCACGGTGCACAACCAAAGATGACTTATTGACCTGGACGGAGGGAGTAGCACAGTCTGCAAGCATATACAGAGAGAGACATGTAGTGCAATAGTATATAGTAAAGTTTGTGCTATATGCAAGTACTTGCAAAATGCATAAGAATACACGAGGTTTCCAAACTTTCCCTTTTACATACTTAATTAAGGACGCTAATAATTCCTGAACGTTTGGGATTTATCATTTGCGTCCCAAAACTAATGAGATCGCCTTACGAAACAAAAATTATACTCCTCCTAAAAGCCACGACGCTCGCAGGAGCGCTTGCGGCGCGCCACGAGTGCCCTGGTGCGCGGCCGTTTCCCAGCGCACCGACACAACGCCTCTTCCTCAACCTCACAACTCACGAGGTGCTGATTGGCGGCTTGCCGGCGGGTGAGCGCGATCTCACTGGTGTGGTGATTCGGCGCCAACAGGTACTCCTCCTCGCTGGAAGCGTGCACCCGGTCCACGTACCGCCAAGCGTAGATGAGGCGCTTGGGCCCGACTGCACTTAGGGCATCGACATGGGCGTCCTCCGCCACCCTCACGACCCTCGCACGAGCCTTCTGCCAAAGAGCCAATTGCCTGACTCTCTCGGATGCAACATAGGCCTCCCAGGCAGCTTGTTCCGTGGTGCAATTCTCTTCCTCGGCCTTCTTCTCCACCTCTATTTTGGCGCGCTCTGCTGGAGGCAAAGCCTCCCACAAGGCGACATCCATTTCTTTCCAAAGATCCTCAAGGCTGGGGGGCTCGGCGGGCGGCACGGTGTTCTCCTCGTAGCGGGGAGCCGACGCGTCCTCCGACGCGCGTGCTGGCGAGATTGGGAACACCGACGCGTCCACCTCGACGCGTCGCGGCGAGGAGCGTAACACCGACGCGTCCTCCTCGACTAGTGGCGGCGAGGAATGGAACGGCGACACGTCGCATTGCGGGGAGGTGTGGAATGCCGACGCGTCCTCCTCGACTAGTGGCGGCGAGGAACGGAACGGCGACGTGTGACCGTCCGCGCGGTGCAGCAAGGGGCGCCTAGGGCTTGGGAGGGGCGATGCCATGGTGGTCGACATGAGAGGGAGGGGAGGAGATAGCGATGAACGTGAACGTGAGGGGGAGGAGATAGCGATGTCGTGGGAGGCGCAATATTTATAGCGAGCAATGGCACACCTACGTAAGATATGGACTGAGCTGCACTGACTTAACTGCAGATCCAGTTGCGTCACTGACATGTGGGCTAGACCCCTGTTGGGCCCATATGCAGTGACCCAATGCACCTGCAGTTAAGTAACAGCTACGTGGGCATATTTGTTGGAGTAAATTACGGGGGAGGGAAGGGGTGGAAATATTGCTGGTCACAACGGATTGGACGAGCGCAGGGGGAGGAGAGTCATGCATGCAGACTTTTTCCACACAGGGTGGAGTGGTGGGAGCACCGGAGGGAGAAGGAGAGTCTGGCAGGCATATTGTTTCCACACATGGAGAGGAAAATATTTGGAGACGAATGGGCTTCCGACAGGTATGGGGAATGGTGCATAATAAGTCTCATCTTTCATGTCGGGCTAGGTATAGTCTCAAGTCATTAAAAGCATACACGCCCCACACTTGTTCATATTTCAAGGTGCACTAAATTATTACATGCGATGATTAAGGCTGGCCATAATGGTGGTATCTTAGCTGGTAGCCGAGGCGGGCGATTTCATTCGCCCGTGGAGTTACTGCGCGCAATAACCCGCATGAAAAAGGTAGGGACGTGGGGTCGTGGGCACAGTTAATCCCACGATCCCACTCCCGCCCCCTCGACTTCATAGCCCACAGGCTATAAGTAGGGGAGGAGGAGGAACAGCGGAGCACGCGCGCCCCTCCACCCCGCCATTGCCTCCTTCTTTCTTTCGCCGCAGCGCCCCCGAAGCTACGCGGAGCCCTGCTGCCGCTCGTCTCCGTCGAGCCTTCTCGCCCGAGCCTCCTTGCTCCGCCACACTTCTCTGCTTCCTTGCCGCGCCTTTCTCCGTCGAGCTCTCCATGGCGCGCGAGCGAGGAGGAGACTGGGACGGATCCAACGTCAACGAGGATCATATCACCTTCCTCCGCGAGACGCGGCGTCTCCCCGGCGCAGACCATGTGAAGGCGCGTGTGCCGCCGGAAGGAGAGATCACACCGGCGCCAGGCAAGAGCAAGCGGGTCGTCTTCCGCTCGCACTTCATCCGGGGCTTCGGCCTACCGGCGAGCGACTTCCTTCGCTCATTCCTCGAGTTCTACCACCTCCAGCTGTTGGGTTTCGTAGTAATTTCAAAAAAATTCCTACGCACACGCAAGATCATGGTGATGCATAGCAACGAGAGGGGAGAGTGTGATCTATGTACCCTTGTAGATCGACAACGGAAGCGTTAACTTGGTTGATGTAGTCGTACGTCTCCACGGCCCGACCGATCAAGCACCGAAACTACGGCACCTCCGAGTTCTAGCACACGTTCAGCTCGATGACGATCCCCGGACTCCGATCTAGCAAAGTGTCGGGGAAGAGTTCCGTCAGCACAACGGCGTGGTGACGATCTTGATGTACTACCGTCGCAGGGCTTCGCCTAAGCACCGCTACAATATTATCGAGGACTATGGTGGAAGGGGGCACCGCACACGGCTAAGAATATGATCACGTGGATCAACTTGTATCTCTAGAGGTGCCCCCCTGCCCCCGTATATAAAGGAGCAAGGGAGGAGGAGGCCGGCCCTAGGAGGGGGCGCGCCAAGTGTGGAGTCCTACTAGGACTCCCTAGTCCTAGTAGGATTCCACCTCCCATATGGAATAGGAAAAGAGGAAGGGAAAAGGAGAAGGAAGGAAGGGGGCGCCCCCCCTTCCCTAGTCCAATTCGGACCAGACCAAGGGGAGTGGTGCGGTCACTCTTGAGGCCCTTTTTCTTCTTTCCCGTATGGCCCAATAAGGCCCAATACGTATTCCCGTAACTCTCTGGTACTCCGAAAAATACCCGAATCACTCGGAACCTTTCTGGTGTCCGAATATAGTCGTCCAATATATCGATCTTTACGTCTCGATCATTTCGAGACTCCTCGTCATGTCCCCGATCTCATCTGGGACTCCGAACTCCTTCGGTACATCAAAACTCATAAACTCATAATATAACTGTCATCGAAACCTTAAGCATGCGGACCCTACGGGTTCGAGAACAATGTAGACATGACCGAGACACGTCTCCGGTCAATAACCAATAGCGGGACCTGGATGCCCATATTGGCTCCTACATATTCTACGAAGATCTTTATCGGTCAGACCGTATAACAACATACGTTGTTCCCTTTGTCATCGGTATGTTACTTGCCCGAGATTCAATCGTAGGTTTCTCAATACCTAGTTCAATCTCGTTACCGGCAAGTCTCTTTACTCGTTCTGTAATACATCATCTCGCAACTAACTCATTAGTTGCAATGCTTGCAAGGCTTATGTGATGTGCATTACCGAGAGGGCCCAGAGATACCTCTCCGACAAACGGAGTGACAAATCCTAATCTCGAAATACGCCAACCCAACATGTACCTTTGGAGACACCTGTAGAGCTCCTTTATAATCACCCAGTTACGTTGTGACGTTTGGTAGCACACAAAGTGTTCCTCCAGCAAACGGGAGTTGCATAATCTCATAGTCATAGGAACATGTATAAGTCATGAAGAAAGCAATAGCAACATACTAAACGATCGGGTGCTAAGCTAATGGAATGGGTCATGTCAATCACATCATTCTTCTAATGATGTGATCCCGTTAATCAAATAACAACTCTTTTGTTCATGGTTAGGAAACATAACCATCTTCAATTAACGAGCTAGTCAAGTAGAGGCATACTAGTGACACTCTGTTTGTCTATGTATTCACACATGTATTATGTTTCCGGTTAATACAATTCTAGCATGAATAATAAACATTTATCATGATATAAGGAAATAAATAATAACTTTATTATTGCCTCTAGGGCATATTTCCTTCAGTCTCCCACTTGCACTAGAGTCAATAATCTAGTTCACATTGCCATGTGATTTAACACCAATAGTTCACATCATTATGTGACCAACACTCAAAGGGTTTACTAGAGTCAATAATCTAGTTCACATCGCTATGTGATTAACGCCCCAAGAGTACTAAGGTGTGATCATGTTTTGCTTGGGAGATAATTTTAGTCAACGGGTCTGTCACTTACAGATCCGTAAGTATTTTGCGAATTCTATGTCTACAATGCTCTGCACGGAGATACTCTAGCTAATTGCTCCCACTTTCAATATGTATCTAGATCGAGACTTAGAGTCATCCAGATCTGTGTCAAAACTTGCATCGACGTAACTTTTTACGACGAACCTTTTTGTCACCTCCATAATTGAGAAATATTTCCTTATTCCACTAAGGATAATTTTGACCGCTGTCCAGTGATCTACTCTTAGATCACTATTGTACTCCCTTGCTTAACATAGTGTAGGGTATACAATAGATCTGGTACACAGCATGGCATACTTTATAGAACCTATGGCTGAGGCATAGGGAATGACTTTCATTCTCTTTCTATCTTTTGCCGTGGTCGGGCTTTGAGTCTTACTCAATTTCACACCTTGTAACACAGCCAAGAACTCTTTCTTTGACTGTTCCAATTTTTGAACTACTTCAAAATATTGTCAAGGTATGTACTCATTGAAAAAAAACTTATCAAGCATCTTGATCTATCTCTATAGATCTTGATGCTTAATATGTAAGCAGCTTCACCGAGGTCCTTCTTTGAAAAACTTCTTTCAAAGTACTCCTTTATGCTTTGCAGAATAATTCTACATTATTTCCGATCAACAATATGTCATTCACATATACTTATCAGAAATGTTGTAGTGCTCCCACTCACTTCCTTGTATATACAGGCTTCACCGCAAGTCTGTATAAAACTATATGCTTTGATCATCTCATCAAAGCGCATATTCCAACTCCGAGATGCTTGCACCAGTCCATAGATGGATCGTTGGAGCTTGCACATTTTGTTAGCACCTTTAGGATTGACAAAACCTTCTGGTTGCATCAGATACAACTCTTCTTTAAATCCATTAAGGAATGTACTTTTGTTTATCCATTTGCCAGATTTCATAAAAATGCGGCAATTGCTAACATGATTTGGACAAACTTAAGCATCGCTACGAGTGAGAAAATTTCATCATAGTCAACACCTTGAACTTTGTCAAAAACCTTTTTTGACAAGTCTAGCTTTGTAGATAGTAACACTACTATCAGCGTCCGTCTTCCTCTTGAAGATCCATTTATTTTCTATGGCTTGCAGATCATCGGGCAAATCCATCAAAGTCCATACTTTGTTCTCATACATGGATCATATCTCAGATTTCATGGCCTCAAACCATTTCGCGGAATCTGGGCTCATCATCGCTTCCTCATAGTTCGCAAGTTCGTCATGGTCTAGTAACATGACTTCCAGAACAAGATTACCATACCACTCTGGTGCGGATCTCACTCTGGTTTACCTACGAGATTCGGTAGTAACTTGATCTGAAGTTACATGATCATCATCATTAGCTTCCTCACTAATTGGTGTAGTAGTCACAAGAACAGATTTCTGTGATGAACTACTTTTCAATAAGGGAGAAGGTACAATTACCTTATCAAGTTTTCTACTTTCCTCCCACTCACTTCTTTCGAGAGAAACTCCTTCTCTAGAAAGGATCCATTCTTAGCAACGAATGTCTTGCCTTCAGATCTGTGATAGAAGGTGTACCCAACAGTCTCCTTTGGGTATCCTATGAAGACATATTTCTCCTATTTGGGTTTGAGCTTATCAGGATGACACTTTTTCACATAAGCATCACAACCCAAAACTTTAAGAAACGACAACTTTGGTTTCTTGCCAAACCATAATTCAGATTGTGTCGTCTCAACGGATTTAGATGGTGCCCTTTTAACGTGAATGCAGTTGTCTCTAATGCATAACCCCAAAACGATAGTGGTAGATCGGTAAGGGACATCATAGATTGCACTATATTCAATAAAGTATGGTTATGACGATCGGACACACCATTATGCTGTGGTGTTCCAGGTGGCATGAGTTTGTGAAACTATTCCACAATGTTTTAATTGAAGACCAAACTCGTAACTCAAATATTTGTCTCCGCGATCAGATTGTAGAAACCTTTTCTTTTCTTGTCACGATGATTTTCCACTTCACCCTGAAATTATTTGAACTTTTCAAATGTTTCAGACTTATGTTTCATCAAGTAGATATACTCATATCTGCTCAAATCATCTGTGAAGATCAGAAAATAATGATACCTGTCGCGAGCCTCAATATTCATCGGACCACATACATCAGTATGTATGATTTCCAAGAAATCTGTTGCTCGCTCCATTGTTCCGAAGAACGGAGTCTTGGTCATCTTGCCCATGAGGCATGGTTCGCAAGCATCAACTGATTCATAATCAAGTGATTCCAAAAGCCCATCAGTATGGAGTTTCTTCATGCGCTTTACACCAATATGACCTAAACGGAAGTGCCACAAATAAGTTGCACTATCATTATTAACTTTGCATCTTTTGGTTTCAATATTATGATTATGTGTATCACTACGATCGAGATCCAATGAACTATTTTCATTGGGTGTGTAACCATATGAGGTTTTATTCATGTAAACAGAACAACAATTTATTCTCTTACTTAAATGAATAACTGTATTACAATAAACATGATCAAATCATATTTATGCTCAACGCAAACACCAAATAACACTTATTTAGGTTCAACACTAATCCCGAAAGTATAGGCAGTGTGCGATGATGATCATATCAATCTTGGAACCACTTCCAACACACATCATCACTTCACCCTTAACTAGTCTCTGTTTATTCTGCAACTCCCATTTCGAGTTACTAATCTTAGCAACTGAACTAGTATCAAATACTGAGGGGTTGCTATAAACACTAGTAAAGTACACATCATAACATGTATATCAAATATACTTATGTTCGCTTTGCCATCCTTCTTATCTGCCAATCACTTGGGGTAGTTCCACTTCCAGTGACCAGTCCCTTTGCAGTAGAAACACTTAGTCTCAGGCTTAGGACCAGACTTGGGCTTCTTCACTTGAGCAGCAACTTGCTTGCTGTTCTTCTTGAAGTTCCCCTTCTTCCCTCTGCCCTTTTCTTGAAACTAGTGGTCTTGTCTACCATCAACACTTGATATTTTTCTCGATTTCTACCTTCGTCAATTTCCGCATTATGAAGAGCTTGGGAATCGTTTCCGTTATCCCTTGCATGTCATAGTTCATCACGAAGTTCTACTAACTTGGTGATGGTGACTAGAGAATTCTGTTAATCACTATCTTATCTGGAAGATTAACTCCCACTTGATTCAAGCGATTGTAGTACTCAGACAATCTGGGCACATGCTCACTAGTTGAGTGATTCTCCTTCATATTTTAGCTATAGAACTTGTTGGAGACTTCATATCTCTCAACTCGGGTATTTGCTTGAAATATTAACTTCAACTCCTGGAACATCTCATATGCTCCATGACGTTCAAAACGTCTTTGAAGTCCCGATTCTAAGCCATTAAGCATGGTGCACTAAACTATCAAGTAGTCATCATATTGAGCTAGCCAGACGTTCATAACGTCTGCATCTGCTCCTGCAATAGGTCCGTCACCTAGCGGTGCATCAAGGACATAGTTATTCTGTGCAGCAATGAGGATAAACCTCATATCACGGATCCAATCCGCATCATTGCTACTAACATCTTTCAACACAATTTTCTCTAGGAACATATCAAAATAAACACATGGAAGCAACAACGCGAGCTATTGATCTACAACATAATTTGCAAAATACTACCATGACTAAGTTTCATGATAAATTTAAGTTCAATTAATCATATTACTTAAGAACTCCCACTTAGATAGACATCCCTCTAATCCTCTAAGTGATTACGTGATCCAAATCAACTAAACCATGTCCGATCATCATGTGAGATGGAGTAGTTTCATTGGTGAACATCGTTATGTTGATCATATCTGCTATATGATTCACGCTCGACCTTTCGGTCTTCGTGTTCCGAGGCCATATCTGTATATGCTTGGCTCATCAAGTATAACCTGAGTATTCCGCGTGTGCAACTGTTTTGCACCCGTTGTATTTGAACGTAGAGCCTATCACACCCGATCATCACGTGGTGTCTCAGCACGAAGAACTTTCGCCACGGTGCATACTCAGGGAGAACACTTCTTGATAATTAGTGAGAGATCATCTTATAATGCTACCGTCAATCAAAGCAAGATAAGATGCATAAAAGATAAACATCACATGCAATCAATATAAGTGATATGATATGGCCATCATCATCTTGTGCTTGTGATCTCCATCTCTGAAGCACCGTCGTGATCACCATCGTCACCGGCGCGACACCTTGATCTCCATCATAGCATCGTTGTCATCTCGCCAATCTTATGCTTCCACGACTATTGCTACCGCTTAGTGATAAAGTAAAGCATTACAGCGCGATTGCATTGCATACAATAAAGCGACAACCATATGGCTCCTGCCAGTTGCCGATAACTCGGTTACAAAACATGATCATCTCATACAATAAAATTTAGCATCATGTCTTAACCATATCACATCATAACATGCCCTGCAAAAACAAGTTAGACGTCCTCTACTTTGTTGTTGCAAGTTTTACGTGGCTGCTACGGGCTTAAGCAAGAACCAATCTTACCTACGCATCAAAACCACAACGATAGTTTGTCAAGTTGGTGCTGTTTTAACCTTCGCAAGGACCGGGCGTAGCCACACTCGGTTCAACTAAAGTTGGAGAAACTGTCACCCGCTAGCCACCTTTGTGCAAAGCATGTCGGGAGAACCGGTCTCGCATAAGCGTACGTGTAATGTCGGTCCGGGCCGCTTCGTCCAACAATACCGCCGAACCAAAGTATGACATGCTGGTAAGCAGTATGACTTATGTCGCCCACAACTCACTTGTGTTCTACTCGTGCATATAACATCAACACATAAAACCTAGGCTCGGATGCCACTGTTGGGTTTCGTAGTAATTTCAAAAAATTTCCTACGCACACGCAAGATCATGGTGATGCATAGCAACGAGAGGGGAGAGTGTGATCTACGTACCCTTGTAGATCGACAACGGAAGCGTTAACTTGGTTGATGTAGTCGTACGTCTCCACGGCCCGACCGATCAAGCATCGAAACTACGGCACCTTCGAGTTCTAGCACACGTTCAGCTCGATGACGATCCCCGGACTCCGATCCAGCAAAGTGTCGGGGAAGAGTTCCGTCAGCACGACGGCGTGGTGACGATCTTGATGTACTACCGTTGCAGGGCTTCGCCTAAGCACCGCTACAATATTATCAAGGACTATGGTGGAAGGGGGCACCGCACACGGCTAAGAATATGATCACGTGGATCAACTTGTGTCTCTAGAGGTGCCCCCCTGCCCCCGTATATAAAGGAGCAACGGAGGAGGAGGCCGGCCCTAGGAGGGGGCGCGCCAAGTGTGGAGTCCTACTAGGACTCCCTAGTCCTAGTAGGATTCCACCTCCCATATAGAATAGGAAAAGAGGAAGGGAAAAGGAGAAGGAAGGAAGGGGGCGCCCCCCTTCCCTAGTCCAATTCGGACCAGACCAAGGGGAGGGGTGCGGTCACCCTTGAGGCCCTTTTTCTTCTTTCCCGTATGGCCCAATAAGGCCCAATACGTATTCCCGTAACTCTCCGGTACTCCGAAAAATACCCGAATCACTCGGAACCTTTCCGGTGTCCGAATATAGTCGTCCAATATATCGATCTTTACGTCTCGATCATTTCGAGACTCCTCGTCATGTCCCCGATCTCATCCGGGACTCCGAACTCCTTCGGTACATAAAAACTCATAAACTCATAATATAACTGTCATCGAAACCTTAAGCGTGCGGACCCTACGGGTTCGAGAACAATGTAGATATGACCGAGACACGTCTCCGGTCAATAACCAATAGCGGGACCTGGATGCCCATATTGGCTCCTACATATTTTACGAAGATCTTTATCGGTCAGACCGCATAACAACATACGTTGTTCCCTTTGTCATCAGTATGTTACTTGCCCAAGATTCGATCGTCGGTATCTCAATACCTAGTTCAATCTCGTTACCGGCAAGTCTCTTTACTCGTTCTGTAATACATCATCTCGCAACTAACTCATTAGTTGCAATGCTTGCAAGGCTTATGTGATGTGCATTACCGAGAGGGCCCAGAGATACCTCTCCGACAAACGGAGGGACAAATCCTAATCTCGAAATACGCCAACCCAACATGTACCTTTGGAGACACCTGTAGAGCTCCTTTATAATCACCCAGTTACGTTGTGACGTTTGGTAGCACACAAAGTGTTCCTCCGGCAAACGGGAGTTGCATAATCTCATAGTCATAGGAACATGTATAAGTCATGAAGAAAGCAATAGCAACATACTAAATGATCGGGTGCTAAGCTAATGGAATGGGTCATGTCAATCACATCATTCTTCTAATGATGTGATCACGTTAATCAAATAACAACTTTTTTGTTCATGGTTAGGAAACATAACCATCTTCGATTAACGAGCTAGTCAAGTAGAGGCATACTAGTGACACTCTGTTTGTCTATGTATTCACACATGTATTATATTTCCGGTTAATACAATTCTAGCATGAATAATAAACATTTATCATGATATAAGGAAATAAATAATAACTTTATTATTGCCTCTAGGGCATATTTCCTTCACCAGCCCCATCACATCACGCCCAACACCGTGATGCTCCTGGCCGCCTTCGTCACGATGTGCGAAGGATACCTCGGCGTTCTCCCCACCATCAAGCTGTGGGGAGCCTTCTTCTACACCAAACTGGGCATCTCCATCCGGGAGGTGGCTGCCCAGTGCGGTGCCTTCGTTGAAGTTTGCCATCTATCGCCGCAAAACATCTTCCCATCATCAAGCTGCCGCAGTCGGTCAAGATGTGGCAGCAATCCTACTTCTACGTGGAGAACATAGACCCGACTACCGACTTCCTCAACCTGCCAACATACGAAGCCAGCCCGCCAGCCGAGCCCTGGGCTAGCTGGGGCTACAAGCCGAAGCCGGTGTCGGCAGACGGTGCCGCCGCCATCCAATGGCTCCAGGAGCTGATCAACACAGAAGGCCTCAGGGCGTCTGACTTGCTGGTCGCCTTCGTTAAGCATCGGGTTCTCCCGCTCCAACGCCGGCCGCACCTGATCAGCCGGATGAGCAGGCACCGTGACTCGTGCCGGCTGAGCACCAAGGAGATGCCGGCCGCCGAAGTCGTGAACTTGGTGAACGAGATCTCCGGCCTCAGGCTGGAGGGGTCTTGGAGTTTCGGCAAGCGGCCATATTCTCGCGCCGACCCGCCGCCTGCGGTAAGTTTGCCAATTCGCTCTCTCTGATACTTGCCCTAGTCTGGATTTTGATCTTGATCAGCCGGCCTTCCGTTGTCTGGAACAGGTTTACATGTCAAACATGATGACCGCCCTCGTAGGGGCGGGTGGTGACTATCAGCCGGACCGAGCGGTGAGCTTTGTGGACGACCCCGACTTGGGGGCGGCCGCCTTGGAGGACACCACAACGAGCGGTGTCTATGAAGCAGGCGGCTTTGAAGAAGTCGACATCGAGTCCTGGCCTGATGTTGATGAAGACGAAGAAGAGTCGCGCCCCACGCGAGGCGCTGGCAAGGCGGACGTAGGCCCCTCCGGTGAGCCGACTGCCCGAGGCGGCACACGCAAGCGTAAGCAAGGCGCCGCCTTGTTTGGTAGTGCGCCGAAGAAACCCAAGAATCCGAACGCCGTGACCAAGCAGAAGGAGGTCGCAGTGAAGGCGGCCAAGTACCAGAAGCTCCCCAAGGCACCCCTATGGTGTCGGCGTAAGTTTCTTTCCCTTGTGCTTTCCTTGTCATTGATTATTTCTGAACTTCCTTTGCTTTATTTTCCTGATTTTAGGGCTCCGCTCTCTCTCGAGAAGTCAGCCGCCGGCTCCATTATGAGGTCGGCGGAGACCTCCACCACCACCCGGCGGATCGATCCGGCCGCCGACCTCCGGGAGGCGACGGAGCAGAACACGCGGGAGGCGTGCGAGGAGCGGGAAGCCACCATCCTGAAGAAGGCGGAAGCTGACAAGGCGGAGGCCGCCGCCTTGAAGAAGCTGGCGGAGGCCGAGGCCGCCGACGCGGCGAAGAAGTGTGCTGAAGAAGCTGCGCATCGCCAGTCGGCGGTGTTTGTTGTCCCTCTGAACTCTGCGTCGCCACCACCGGAGTTCGTGGCGCAGACTAGGGAAGCCGGCGGCGAGCACCCTACTATGGAAAGGGACGGTGGTGATGTTGCCATGCCGGATGTCATCGTGCTCCCGCCTCCTCCTTCTAAGGAGGCATGAGACAAGCTGCCGGTCGACCTGCCAGCACCACCAGCCGGGAATGAGATGGTAACGGGCCCGACTCTCGGGGTCCGCACACCCCTACGCCGCCGGCTCACGAAGGCAGCTTCGGCGCCGCGCCCGCTGGAGGCCGGCACCGCAAGCTCCTCGATCCCGGACACTGAGGCGACCAGCGCCGCGCCCGCTGGGTGGGTGCGGGGAGGCGGAACGGGCCCTCTGAACCAGGCGATTCTGGACGTTCAAGAAAAACGCCGTGCCGAGGCCGATGCTCTCAAGCTCTGCAACAAGACTTTCCTGGAGTCGCGAGAGGCCATCCGGGTACACTTCTTGCTTCTTTGCTCTTAATTCTTGTACTTCTTCGTGGGGGCGCGCTTGCGCACCCACTGGGTGTAGTCCCCGAGTTTCAGGCCGGCTGTTGAGAAGGTGGCTCAGAACTCTAATTGGCGAGCTCCGAGTACTAAATATCTTTGCTGCAGGATTATCATAACCTCCGTGCGGCCGCCTTCAACTCCAAGGTCCTGGAGTCAGATCAACGTGCTGCCGACTTGTCAGAGAGCCGGAGTAAGTCTTCTTCTTTCTCTGCGGGGGCACGCTGGCGCACCCGCAGGCTGTAGTCCCCGAGATTCGGGCCGACTGCTGAGCAGTCAGGCCGGATCTTCCTGGCAACTTCATCTTCTTTGCTGATTGTTGTCGTCTCTTTCTTTTTCTACTTTTTACAGAGGCCAAAGTAACCCTTCAACAGCAACTGGGCGAAGCCAATGCCGCGCTTCGTGCCAAGGAGGTGGACTGCGGCAAGCTGGCTGAAGAGCGCGACCGACTCGTCGCGCAACTGGCGGAATAGAAGGAACTCCTCAAGAAGGCCCAGGATGAGACGGAGGACAAGGAGACTAGACTCCTTGCTGAGTTTGCAATCGAGCGCTCCGCCTGGACCGACAAGGAGGCGATGCTGACCTCTGACTTTCATGCGATCAAGGACATAGTCGATGGTGAGCTTCCCTCTTTTTCCTTCTTTGAGCTGTCGGCTTGTTGGTTGAGCCGGCTTCTCATCTTTAACTTTGCCTTTTTGCTTTCTGTTTTGGCAGACTTCTTCCCTGGCCACTCGGACGCCACGAACCAGGCCATTGAAGCTGATCGCGAAGGACAAAGGGCGGACGGTGCGCAGATCACTGCCAATGCCCCCCGGACCCTTAACGAGCAGATCCTGAGCATCGAGGCCCATCTTCAGCCGGCTCACCGGATGCTGCGCCGACTTCAGTGTGTCGGCACCCAGGCGATCGCCGCCCTGTGGCCTGACATGCCGGTACCATGCACTCCCAGTCGGACTGCCGACTGGCTGGAGGTGGCGGCCGGCCGTCTTGAGGCCTGGAAGGGCTCCTCGGCCCGAGCTGGAGCGTGCTGGGCCTTGGAGTTCGTCAAGGCATGGTATGCTGGGCTGAGCCTAGCCCAACTAGCCACGTTCCGGCTGGAGGCTCAGGAGGAACTGGCGGTCGTGGAAGATGAGCTCGTCAAGCGCGTGGCGTCGATCGCCGAGTACACCGACACCAGTATCTTTGTCCCGGAGCAGGTCGAGGACGGCACCGAGGCGCCGCCGGAATGGTTCGGGCTGAACCCGGAAGACGGCGAGGACTCAGCGGAGGTGATCGACTCCAGCGGCAAGGAAGAGGGCGAGGCGGAGGAAGAAGGTGAAGAGGAGGCGCCAGAAGTCAGAGCGGGCGGCCAGCCCCAGCTCGACCGTGCCTCAAGAAATGAGCCACGCCGAACCGAGCCGGCTGCCTCCATAGGCGACCAAGCGGGGACTGAGCAGCCGACCACTCCACCAACCGGCGCTGCCGATTCCTCCAATTCTCCGAACCCTTCTGCTGCTTCCTAGGCCGCTAGTTTATCTTTGCTTTACCTGTCTATCAGTCTCAATGAACTTGTTAATTTGCACAATTCCACCCGCGGGGTGTATCCTAAACTTCTGTTTTTGAAGATCGGCCAAGGGCCTTTGTTATGTAAATATTATTCCGAGTTCTATCTTTTCTTGTTTGCTGCTCTTTTGCTTTTGTCCGCCTTCCCTTGGTTGTCGTCTTGTCAGCCGAACAGCGGCTCTGCGGACTGTGGCTGGGTCAAGTACTTAGCTACTTCTAGGAAGGCAAGTACTTAGCCATTTTTAGAACATTCTAGCAAGTTAAGTATAAACCGGCGGGCTGGCTGCTGGACAGTCGGTCGTAGAAAGCGGGAAACCGGCTTAAACTATGCATGTGCTTTGTGTCCTTAGTCATTTTTCATGTGGGCACCCTTTCTGCCTTGCTCCTGCCCACCAGACAGTCGCTCTGTGAGCTGCGGCTCCTAGCAGGAGACGGCTTAAGTGCCAATACATTACTTGTCCGACTACAGGAAGCACTTCATAATACAAGACGGCAAGTCCTCGGGCCGACTACTCGCACCCGGTGCCAAGCGGCATAAAGAAAATGACATACTCATAGGCGTAGTTCTTATCATATAGATAAAAGAGGGCAGTCCCCGAGCTCTTCTCGAGGGACCCAAAGTCTTCGTACTTTAATACAAAAGGTAGCATGGTACATACTGCATTAATTGTAAAATCTTCAAAGGAGATTTGCATTCCATGGCCGCTCCATCTCCTTGCCGGAGTCGTCCCTCTTGCGGGCTCGAGGCTTCTGAGCGTCGATCAGGTAGTAGGAGTCATTCCCCAACACTTTGCTGATGATGAAGGGGCCTTCCCAAGGCGGTGAGAGTTTGTGCTGGCCGGCTGTTCACTGGATCAGCCGGAGCACAAGGTCTCCTTCTTGGAAAGATCTCGTCTTGACCTTCCGGTTGCAGTACCGGCGCAGGCTCTGTTGGTAGATGCTGGACCGGCTGAGTGCCAGCAGCCGGCCCTCTTCCAGCAGATCGACGCTGTCTTGACGAGCTTCTTCCGCCTCCTCCTCGGTGTACATGGTGACTCGAGGGGAGTCAAATTCTATGTCCGTTGGGATGACGGCTTCAGCACCATAGACGAGGAAGAAAGGCGTGAAGCCGGTTGACTTGTTCAGAGTTGTGCACAGACTCTAGAGGACGGCCGGCAGCTCGTCGAGCCAGCAGTCGACCGACCGTTCCAAATGCTCGACCAGTCGGGGCTTGATGCCGGACAAAATAAGGTCGTTTTCTCGCTCCACCTGGCCGTTTGACGATGGATGAGCAACGGACGCTAGGTCCAGTTGGATGCCCTGCGTCGCGCAGAAACGGGCCAAGGCACCTTTGACGAAGTTCGTGCCGTTGCCGGTGATGATGCTATGTGGTATGCCGTACTAGATGGTGATGTTAGAGATGAAGGTCACAGCAGTCGGACCATTCAACTTCTTGATTGGTTTTGCTTCTATCCACTTGGTGAACTTGTCCACCGCGACAAGCAGATGAGTCAAGCCACCTCTTACCATATTGAATGGTCCCACCATATCCAGGCCCTAGACGGCAAAGGGCCAGGCTATGGAAATAGTCTTGAGTGCAGAAGCTGGCTGATGAGGCTTTGAACGAAACTTCTGGCACCCTTTGCATTTGTGGACCAAACTCTTGGCGTCTTCCAGGGCAATTGGTCAGAAAAAACCATGGCGGAAAGCCTTGGTGACAAGTGCTCTTGAAGCCGCATGGTGGATGCATTCGCCTTGATGGATGTCTTTGAGGATTGCTTGGCCTTGCTCCGGCTCGACGCAGCGCTGGTAGACACCGGTGACACTGCGCCTCACCAGCTCTCTGTTAACTATGGTGTATGCTGCTGCCCGGCGTTGCACCTGCCTGGCCGAGATCTCATCAGTCGGCAACTCATTGTTTACCAGGAAGTTGAGGATGGGCTAGGCCCATGAAGGTGCTGCGATTTCTTCGACTGTCAGGACTGCAACTTGGACAAGGGCGGTTGGTCCGGGAGGCGGCGGGTTGGAGTCGGCTGCCGTTTGCTGGATCGATGAAGTCTCCGGACCGACTGCCGCAGTCCCCGGGTCAGGCTTTGAAGTCCCCGGGCTAACAGCTGCAGTCCCCGGGCCGGGTGCGACTGTCACGGCCCCTGGGCCGCATGCCAGAATTCTCGTGCCGACTGCTGGAGCTCTTGAGTCGGATCCGACTGCTTCAGGAGGAGCCGGCACGAAGATAGAATCGGACTCTGGCGATGGCTTGACAGACGGCTTGAGGAGGCGTTGTAGGGCGACGCCAGTTGGTATTGCTTAACGGGTGGAGCCGATTCGCGCCAAGGCGTCTGCTTGCTCATTGTCGTTTCTTGGCACATGGAGAAACTCGCACCCATCAAAATACCCATTGATTTTCTGTACAAGGAAACGATAGCTCGCCATGTTTGCATCCTTGGCGTCCCAGTCGCCCGATGACTGCTGGACCACCAAGTCGGAGTCACCATAGCACAGGATCCGGCGAATGCCGAGTTCTTTGGCAAGTCGGAGCCCATGAATGAGTGCCTCATATTCAGCAACATTGCTGGAAGCAGCAAAATGGATTTTCAGCACATATCTGAGCTTGTCGCCTTTGGGAGAGGTAAGGACGATGCCGGCTCCCAAACCAGTGCGCATCTTGGAACCATCAAAGTGCATCCGCCAATGGGTGGAGTCCGGCGCCGGTGGCAGGTACTGGGTCTCGTCCCAGTCGACGAGGAAGTCGGCCAGCGCCTATGACTTGATGGCGGTGCGAGGCTAGTAGTAGATAGTGTATGGGGCCAAATCTATGGCCCATTTGGCCACTCGGCCGGAGGCGTCTCGGCTTCCAATGATCTCGGCGAGCGGAGCAGTGCAGATAACAGTGATCGGGTGCTCTTGAAAGTACGACTTCAATTTTTTGGCGGCAAAGTGCACACCGTAGCACATCTTCTGATAGTGGGGGTAGTTTTGCTTGGAGGCTGACAGCACTTCACTCAGGTAATACACCGGTCTCTGTACCGGTAGTGCCTTTCCTTCCTCCTTGCGTTCTACCACTATGACTGTGCTGACCACCCGGCTGGTGGCAACGATGTAGAGGAGCATGGGATCCTTAGGAGTCGGAGCCGCCAGGACAGGTGGAGTAGTCAACATCTTCTTGAGCTAGAGAAAAGCTTCATCCGACTTTTTGTTCCACTCGAAAAACATGGTCTTCTTCATGAGCTGGTACAGGGGGAGAGCCTTCTCTCCCAGCCGACTGATGAACGGCTGATGGACGCCAAGCAGCCGGTGAACTTTTGTACGTCGAGCAGTCGGGTGGGCACTTCCATCCTCTCGATGGCCTTGATCTTCATAGGGTTGCACTCTATGCCGCGTTCTGAGACCAGGAAGCCAAGGAGCTGGCCGGCTGGTACTCCGAAGATGCATTTCTCTGGGTTGAGCTTAATTTGAAATCGGCGCAGGTTCTCAAAGGTCTCCTTGAGGTCTTCTAGCAGCGTTCCACACTTCTCCGTCTTCACCACAACATCGTCCACATACATGTGGGCGTTCGTGCCGAGTTGCTTGAGGAGGCACTTCTTCATGCAACGTTGAAACGTGGCGCCGGCATTCCTCAAGCCAAACGTCATGGTTAAGTAGTAGAAGGCTCTAAATGGCGTGATGAAGGCGGTCTTCAGCCGGTCGGCTGGGTTTAGCTTGATCTAGTGATACCCTGACTATGCATCCAAGAAACTCAACAGCTCGCAGCCGGCTGTGGACTCTATCACTTGGTCAACTCTCGGTAAAGCAAACGGGTCTTTGGAGCAGGCTTTGTTGAGGCTGGTGTAATCACTACACATCCGCCACTGCTTGTTTTTCTTCAGCACGAGGACTGGGTTGGCCAGCCACTCTGGAAAGAACACTTCCATGATGAAGTCGGCTGCTAGCAGCCGGGTTATCTCTTCTCCGACAACTCTTCTCTTCTCTTCTGACAGGCGGCGCAAGGGCTTCCTGATTGGCTTGGCATCAGATTGGACATGTAACTTGTGCTCGGCGAAATCTGTCAGAACACCCGGCATGTCTTTAGGTGACCATGCAAAGATATCCCGATTCTCACGGAGGAAATCGATGAGCTCGCCTTCCTATTTGCTGTTGAGGTTTACACCTACGACAGTGTACCTCTCCGGGTGCTCCGGGTCCAAGGGTATCTTCTTTGTCTCCTTAGCCGGCTTGAACGAGCCTTCGGCTTTCGACTCCTTGGGGTTGGGTGACATCTCCGGCTGCTTGCCTACCATTGCCACAACTCGGTCAAGAAGCTGCTTCTCGGCCATGATCACGAGGGACTCGGCTAGCCGACTGCTTTCAGCTGCATAGGCGGACGACTTCTTGTAGTCCCTGGCTATGGTCAGAATTCCCTTAGAACTTGGCACCTTCATCTTGAGGTAAGCATAATGGGGGACCACCATGAACTTGGCTAGTGCAGGTCGGCCAAGTAGTGCATGGTATGGGCTCTTGAGGTCCACCATCTCAAACCAGACTGGCTCGCACCGGAAGTGATCCTTGTCTCCAAAGAGGACGTCTATCTGGATCTTGCCGATTAGTGAACAGGAAAGGCCAGGAACTATGCCATGGAATACAGTCTGACTGAGCTGAAGCTGCCTTTGTCTGATTCCTAACTTCTCCATGGTATCTTTGTATAGAATGTTGATGATGCTGCCGCCATCTATCAGAACTCGGGAGAACCGAGCAGCTCGCTGATCAGTGGCAAAGGTGGCATCTAGAACCAGGGCGTAGGAACCGGGATTGGGCATCACCTCCGGGTGGTCGGCTCTGCTCCAGTTGATGGGCTTCTCGGACCAATACATGAGCTCGAGGGTCTCTGATGCCACCGCATTCACCTCTTGCTGTTGTTGTCGTCTGCTGTGCTTATTGTTGGCCATGCTGGTGAACACGACATAAGTTTCGTGCTCTTCAGGGTACTTGTCTTGTATGGCTCCGACTGGTCGAACGACCGGCTGCTGAGGGGGAGGGGCGGCTGCTGCCCAGCAGACGGAGGAGGTGGAAGGCCGTCTCCCTTGGCGATCCTGGTGAGCCAATGGCATTTCTGAGTGGTATGGTTGGACAGCTTCGCACCACTGTGGAATTTGCAGGGTGCGTCAAGAGTCTGCTCATATGAGAAGGTCGGCAGCCAATTGGGCTTGCCGCCCTTCAGGCGTTTGGACGGAGGCTGCCCATCCGACTACTGGTCTTCGACTGTCGCCACCTGCCGGCTTGTGGAAACCGGCTGCATGGCCTTGCGCTTGTTGTCGCTTGGTTGCTGGCGCCGACTGGTGTCGCCAGCCGGGGTTCGCGGAGCTTGAGGGGCTACTTTGCCAGACGCATCAACTTGGATTTCTGCCTTCATGGAGGAGTCGGTCGTAGCATATTTGTCTGCTATGGTCAGCAGCTCGTTCAGGGACGCCGGCTCGTCGCAGAGGAGTCGGTGCTTGAGGAGGGTGCCCTCTCGGCACCCGGTGGTGAAGTACTCGATAGCCTGCACCTCGTGCACGCCTTCGCAAGAGTTGCGGAGTTCGGCCAAGCGCGTGAGGTAGTCGCAGGTCGACTTGTTGGGGCCTTGCACGCACAAGGAGAGCTGGTGAGGTTTGGGCAGCCGCTTCTACGTGCTGGTGAAGTTGTGGACGAAGGCTTTGGTGAAGTCAACCCAACTGTTGATGCTGAGGGGCTTCAGACTGTTCAGCCATTTCCAGGTTGTACCCTAGAGCATGAGCGGAACGTACTTCACGGCAATGCGCTTGTTGCCGTTTGCTATGCTGACGGCTCTGGAGTAGTCGACTAGCCAGTCCTCCGGCTTCACGGAACCGGTGTATTTGGGCGTGTCTCTTGGGAGCGTGAACCCTTTGGGGAAGGGCTCGTCTCAAATGCGGGGGCCGAAACAGGGTTGTCTCTTCTTCTGCGAACGTCACCAGTCGGCGTCCGAGATGACGCGCCTTGATCTCGGCAGGGAGGCGCCTCAGTGCGGCAACCGGCCTCGTGCTGCTCAGCAGCCGCATCGAGGAGCCGTTGGACACGCTCCGCCATCTGGAGACGTTCTTCGCCCTCGAACTTGTCTAACTCTTCTGCTGCCACCTGGGCACCTCGGATGTTTTCCGCGGGCGTGGCGTAGACAGTGCGATCTACCCCGAGCAGGTTGGCGATGGCCACGCCACGCTGCCAGACCGCGCCAAGGTGGCTGGGCCCAGCGGGAGCCGGTGTGCCACCCACAGTGTGGTCCATCTCGCACCGGTAGGCTTCTGACAAGCGTCTCATGCTAGCCAGTTTCTTGGCGCCTTCGACGAGCTGGAGGCGGGTGCCTCCAGTGTCTCGACATCGGTGTCTTCTGGGATGGGCGCTGTCAGGTCTTGTAGCGCCATGTTGAGCGGATCGCGAGCATCTTCGCTGGAGTGCTCACTGTGGCCGATGACAAGCACCTCCATGATGGCACTTTCGCCGCTCTCCGCGCAAGGAGGCGGCTCGTCGTAGACCACCACGTTGGTGGGGAACGCGTCAAGCGATGCAGTGTCGGAGTCGACAAGCATCGGGTCGGTGGAGCCAATGGATTCCAAGTCGGCAGTGGGCTCGCCGGCTACGTGGAGCTGGTCGAGGAGGCTGACGAGGCGGCTCTCAGGGCCATCATCGCCCGCATCGGATGCCGGCTCGTCGGAGAGGCGAACCTCGCCAACAAGGTCGGCGAGACAACTCGCCGCGCAGGCGAGGTCTGTGCCATGCAGCGTGTCGACACAGACTCCGTCTGGCATGCCGGGCTAGCTTCGCTCGCCAGGGAGGAAAATGGTTCCCGTCCAGAACAGGTCTCCGGACGACAGTGCACCTCGCCCCATGGTGGGTGCCAAATGTCGGGGGTTGGGTGCGACATATGCCAATGGATGGCTTATCATGTTGGGAGCGAGTAGAACGTCGCCGGTGCCTGGAAGCGGGATGAGGTGTAGACACGTACGCCGGCGAACTTTACCCAGGTTCGGGGCTCTCCTAGGAGATAACACCCCTAGTCCTGCTCTGCGGGGTCTCCGCATGATCACTAAGGCACAAGTGAGTACAATGGTGCTCCTCGAGCTGTATGGTCGAGGTGGGAGGAGGCCAGGCTAGCTCTCTCCCTCCTCTATGTATGAGTCTAATTCTAAAGGGGTGGGAACCCTTTACATGGGTGCCCTAGGGGGTTTATATAGGCCTACCCCATAGGGGTACAATGGTAATCTAGCTAGGCGTAGGGCCCGGCTGTCAGTCTCTCTGGTCGCCGGCTTCTTCGCCGACTGCTGGGGCCCGCCGCCTGGTGGGCCCCGCCGCCTGGTCTGGTACGGAGCCGACAGGCTGCCTCCGCCGCTCGCGGGTCTTGCCGGTATGGATTACTGTAGCAGTGCTGCTAATGACGCGTGCTCGGTCGGGGAGGCGTGGCTACAGTCCCGCCGCCTGGTGGGAGATCACTGTAGCCACTCCGTATCTCTTCTGGTTGATGGCGCGTGGGCCCCTAGGAAGGATCGGGCCGGCTGCTGGTAGCCGGCCTCCCTCGGGTCTGACTGGTGTGGCTCTCGCCATTTTCTGGGCTTTCGCTGACCGGTAGGGCCCGCCGTCCTTCGGCCGTACCAACAGGTGATCATGGGGGCAGGGCTTGCCTGTCAGGAGTGACGTCAAGGGCGAAGTGGCAACAGTGTCGCGCCAGGCCAAGATCTCCGCGGGTACAAGGCACTGTGGCCACACCCAGCCCTGGATTCGGGGGGATGTGTTGCACTGTTGCCTCTCCCCATCTTGTCTTCTTTAACGGGGGCATAGACTTTGAGGGCACCGTGGGCCGACTGCTGGGAGCCGGCCTGTGTGAAGGCCGCCCGCCAGGAGTCGGCCTGCCTTGGTGCCGCCTTCCTGAGCATGGCCGCCTTCTAGCAGTCAGCTATTCAGCCAGCCGGCCACCAGAAGGCGGTGCTTCATCTTGACGCTTCGAGGGGCGTAGTCGGCCCGATGTCTTGAAAGGTTCTGGGACCCGGGTTATGCTACCCGTGGCCCATTACTCCGACAATCAGCTTTTCTTTTGCGCTAAAAAACTTGAGGCCTTTTCCCTTATTATATGGCATATCCCTACTTTAATAACCTAGTGCCTGATCGATTGAAAGCAATATTTACTGTCAGATAGAGAGATGTTGTTAAGGAAATTTGGATACTTCCTATTTGAACAGAAAAAATCAAAGCGAAGGAACCTTTCTCTGTATGGAAAAAGGAAGAAGATGCCGCTTCGGCTTCCATTTCTAGCTCTGCTTGAGCTGCTTCGTCTGTTTCTCTTGATGTGGGTGTCGGTCTTTTGAGATCTCTTCTCTCACTTTCGGAGCACATTTGGTCCTCAATTTGAAAACCGACAAAGGTGACTTCTTCGTCATTCACGCCTTGATGCACCTTTTTCGTGTTCAATCTCGCCTGAGAGCAGTGCATCGATACAACAGCGTTCTTATTCTTACCCTTCAAAAGATCAGGAAAGGTCATTCTAGGATCTTTATCAGATGTCTCATTCCATCCTTTACCTTGTGCCATGCATGATTCCTAGATCGATTGAATGATCAATTCGAACTTTAAGAACGTAGTCCCTTTGGCCACACAGGAAAAGGTTCATTGTTTTATTTGAAGTAGTGAAACTAATCAACCAAGCGAAGAAAAAGAGATACAAGTAGTGATTATTATTAAAAGATTGGAATGCTATTAAGCATAACGAGACGCTAGCTCACGTTGGCATCTTTCAACCTTTCGGATAACTTCTCTCCATACTAACCAAGAAGAGCAGGGCGGTTTTACTACCATTAGCGAGTAGTTCCCTCTCCATTTTGCAATACAAATATAAGATCACTATTATTACGAGTGGTGAAAGCGAAAGCAATAGTCGCGTACTGGAATCCAAGTAAAGAAGAGTGATTTTTGTCAGAAAGAACAAAAGCTGGAGGAATGCGATCCAGACAAAAACGGAAACATTGCACTTTTTCATTTGCAAGTAGTTGAAGAGGGAATCCACTACCAAAAGAGAAAGAGTTCAGCTGCCCCGATTTCTCGAAGGGTAAGAAGAAAATAAGAAGTCTCTTGAGCAGTGAGGAGCACAACGATTTGTGCTCTGAGAGATAGAGGTCAAAGGTGCTACTAAAAGGGGGCAATGAGATAACAGCTTGAAAGAATAGGAGATAAGTGGTAGCTTCATGTCAGGGCAAACTGAAACATCTTAGCCGTAAAAAACCTTCCCTTTTCAAGTCCTTGCTATCCCTCTCCCTCTACCCAACTATCTATAATGGGGCAGAGAAGGATAAGCAAAGTAGGCGCACGAATATTTATTAATTAAGAGTTTTTGAGACTTCATTCTATTTTTAGTTTTGACTCTGGGTCCAGTACAGGTTGACGTGGAGGATAGGGATGGGAAAAGAAGCCCTAGCTTTGGGAAAGACTGGATCATAACATGAATTTCAGGGCATACTTAGTAGATGCAGATCTAGGTACTCTTTCTTCCCCGGATGGGGAATGGGCCAAGCCGATCCGTTGTTGGCTCTGAAAGTGCATTTGCTAGTTCGAAAGAAGCTGAATCCTGGTGCAAATGGGATTCAAAATGATTCTTATGTTTCATAGCATGCTGCGCAGACTCACTTGGTAAATAGCCTTCCCTAAAAGACGCAAGGTGCTCACACTTGAAATTCCCTTTTGAAGGATATCCTATTTGACTTTTATGCCATACTTGGGCAAAGCCATCAAGACTATATCCATCACCAGGAAGAAGAGAAGCGAAGCCATAATTTCTTTAGGATAAGGCTGAGATATCTAGTACAGTAACAGTGGTCGAATTGCTGCATAGCCCCCTAATACAAATTTGGCAAATCCTCGTTCTAAAGTTAGCGCACCATTGAGGTAAGTAAATATTAGTAGGAACACAGGCAGCCCATTGCAAGGAAGGAAAGAGCAATTGCTAGGGCTAAGTGCTCGAGTTATGGTTGTTGACTCGGAATTGTAAGCCGAAGAAGCATTCCTGTGTCCTGGCCATATGAATTGTTCATATAGGAAGTGCTTTCAGCAAATGAGGAGGGGAATATTCATAGGTATGAATCTTCCATCAATGGTTAAGGTTGAAGTGAAGGCAAGAAGCTACTTTCGAAGTAACAGAAAGAAAAGCAACAACTGGAGTGGGGGAGTCAGAGTCAAAAAGAGGATTCCTCGCTTCTTTCTCTCATGCAAAACCGTGCATGAGACTTTCATCTCGCGCGGCTCCTAAGTGATAAAAGAAAGAAGAACTCGTCTTCTCTCTTTTTTGATTACCTTCCTCGCATATGTATAAGACCGAATCCATTCTTTTTCGAAATCGATTTCGAAAACGAACTACTAATCCTTAACTTTTCGAGGAATCCTTTATCAGTGGTTGTGAATCACTGACTTTTTCAATCCTTTCGACCTTGGTTCCGTAGGAGCAAGTCAGAAAGGTTGAGAAATAGAACCATCTGATTTGATTCATTCCCAATAGCCATATAAAAAGAAAACGGATTCTTGAACCTCTTTCACGCGCATGTCACGTCGAGGTACTGCAAAAAAAAGAACTGCAAAATCCGATCCAATTTTTCGTAATCGATTAGTTAACATGGTGGTTAACCGTATTATGAAAGACGGAAAAAAATCATTGGCTTCTGAAGCATAATCCTCGCATGAGGGAATGCTATACCCTTGGTGGGTTCTCCTCCAAGCAGAATGAAGGACGCCATGGAGGCGGCTATTACGAGGCATATTGTATATATATCTGGTGTCACCGTTTGCATCGTATCAAAAATAGCCATTCCTGAGATTAGCCACCCACCTAGGGAGTTTATAAACAAAAAAATATCACTAATTCCATCTTCTATAATCAGATATACCATGAGACCTATAATATGATTCATGATCTCGCAACGAATCTCTTGACCTAAAAAAGTGTCCTTTCTCGATACATAACATTGTATAAGTCAACCCAAGTCGCTTCTTCATATCCAGGAATCTGGTAAGGTACTTTTGGAACACCAATGGGCATATTAGATTAATATTATTAAATTTAAGTAAGAAAACCACACTTTAATATGGAAACATAAGAATGGAACAGAAAGAAAGAATCTGCAGTTTATTGTCTTAATTTTTATTCTTATTCTATATGAATACTATAGAATCTATTAATACGTAGATTGAATCGAGTAAGCTTAGGCCAACCGATAAGTCATCTTTGTGTAACTTCCCATATGCCTACTTCTAAGCTAAAGTAAGGAAATAGGGTGAGATAAGCAAGAATGAGCCGAACGAAGACGTAAGGTTTGTTTAGATGTAGTCTTTGTGCTTTTCAAGTTGCTTGCGAAATCAACTAAGTTCGAAAAAGCCATGCCCAGGTTTCCGGGAGTTTAGATAAGATATGTCAATTGTTGGAGGATCCATATTATCCGGGGGGCCATATATTATGAGGGAGTATAGAGAGGGGGTCTAGAGATAGTACCGCCTATAGTGAACCTATTCATTAAATGGACTTTTCCCTTACCTTTCATCAGCTTCCCTTTCCCTCGCCGGTGCAGTGCCATCTGGATACCTCATAAATAAATCAAGCAGGCCGACTAGTAAGCGATCCCAAGGGGCTATCTTCTCTCCCATGCTGGTGCCTTGCTTAACTCAAGTATAAAGTGGAAATTAAAGCCAAAATCTGGGGTGATAAAATTCCATTTGAATCTTGAGATCCAAGAAGAAGGATAGCTTCATGAGTTCGTTCTGACTCCTAGCTTAGCTGGAAAGCTTTTGCTTGTATCTGGCAGTGGGTGCAACGTCCATCATACTCAAACATAACAAGGTTTTCTTATCTAGCTCCAAGGCAGTTATAATCATTTACAGAACCAGGGTTTGCACCTACTGAGGAGAAAGGGCCGACGACCCATACTAGAACTCCAAGATAAGATCTTTCAGTCGATCAGACGGCCGAGGCCTTTAATAAGGTCCGGTTGTGCCAACGAGTTCTTCTAGTTATGAATCGCCGTAGGGAGGTAGCATTACATTTGTATTAGAAAAATAGAGTTCCTCATAGAAAAGAATGGCGAAGAAAGTGTTAGAGTACTTTATTTCTGTTTAGTCCTGGAACTTATTCTTTTCTGATCGACCTATCAACAGTAGCGATCATACCCCATCGAGCGAGTTAGGAGCTGCTCACAAAGAAGGCCAAAACCAGATGAGATGGCCGAAGTAGATACCAGAGAATAGGTTCCTTCACCGAAATCTACTTTATTTTAGAATTCAAATTCAATTGATGCCGACACATCTTATCTTGATATGTGTGATGTTACTCATACTACTAGTAACTAGCTATGTTACTATTTGCCTCTTTCTTCATTTATTGCTTGCCACATCATGTACTTTATCTAGATATGTGTGATGTTACCTATGTTACTCCCACTGTGGGTAGTCTAACGCCACTTACCTAATTGCTGCGGTTAGAACAAGCATGCATGCAATTCGTGCCAATCAATTCGTGCATGCATGCATGTGTAACTGTCCGGCCTTCAACTTCGTAGTCGTACTTGCTAGTAACTGGCAGGGTCACCTGATGGATCTTTCACTCAGACAGCTGCCAGCCAAATTCTTTCAAAGTTCAGATAGATGGAATCCACTCAGAGACAAACTCCGGTTCACTCAGCCACGGACCCGAGTTCACTCGGACGGGTTCCTCGTCCAGTATCAGCGTGCAAGTCGGAGAGGGAGGCACGGTCCTGGCTCGGTGTCAGCATTGACGACTCCTCCCGCCGGCGTCGACCGCTCGGCGCGGGGCGGAAGCCAGGGGCTGGCCGTGATCCCACTGCGCCCCTTCCCCCCACCGTGTCGGCCACCTGACCATGGGCGCCGCGGTGGTGGCACACACCCAGCTCGACGCAAGTGCGAGGTAGTCCCTTCTCCGGATTAACCACACGGCGATGATATCTGTAGGGAAGACGCAAACTTGGCGTGGCACGGGCGCTCGACAGCGAGTTCCATCGATAACAACACTCGGCCATGGGCTTGGGCGTTCATCAAATTGGCCGGCGGCCGGCTTCCCTGAGCAACAAAACATGACAGCCGGCAACACTGCTCCTCCCTTCGGTGCTAGATACTCGGCCAGCTGATGGCTCCGTCAGGCGCAAGCCAAGCGCGATGCAGGTTCACTCGAACGAGACTAAAGCTAACTGAAACAACCATCTACTCGGAAAATTCGCATGCATGCTCAGATGAGTAATGGACCACTGCGACAGTCGGACACAGACGACGCCACTTGGTGAGATACATCTCCACCACTCGGTCGCCCCGCGTGTTGCCATTCAGCGAGACATATCTCCACCACTCGACCGCCCCTGTGCATCCTCATTCGAAGGATACGTCTTCATCAACTTATCTGACAACTAAGTATTCTTTTCATATTTCAACCTCGTACATTTTACAAACGGACAACTAAAGTCCCGACAATGTACATGTTTTCTCAAAGAATTAAAATATCCAGGCATTCAGCCGCCACGCGCGTTGCCACTCGGCTAGACATGTCCTCGTCACTCGACTGCACGGCGCATCGTCAAGCGGTTGAGTACATCTTCATCAACTTGCCAGACTCGGACGCCCCATGCATCATCACTCCGCGGGACGCGTCTACTCCACTCGGACGCCCCGCGCATCGTCACACCGCAGGAAGCGTCTACTTCACTCGGACGCCCCGCGCATCGTCACTTTGCGGGACGTGTCTACATCACTCGGCCGCCCAGCACGTCGCCACTCGGTTGGTCACCTCATCACCACTCGACCGCCCCGCGCATCCCCATCGGTTGGTCACCTCATAACCACTCGGCCGCCCCGCGCATCGCCACTCGGTTGGTCACCTCATAA
>NC_041382.1:535096234-535103834 GCF_002162155.2 Triticum dicoccoides | reverse complement strand
CCGCCCAGCGTGTCGCCAATCGATTGGTCACCTCATAACCACTCGTCCGCCCCGCGTGTCGCCACTCGGTTGGTCACCTCATAACCACTCGACCGCCCCGCGCGTCGCCACTCGGTTAGTCACCTCATAACCACTCGGCCGGCCCGCGCGTCGCCGTCGGTTAGTCACCTCATAACCACTCAGCCGCCCCGCATGTCGCCACTCAGTTGGTCACCTCATAACCACTCGGCCGCCTCACGCGTCGCCACTCGGTTGGTTGCCTCATCACCACTCGGCCGCTCACGCGCCTTCAGACAACTAAGTCATTCTACATACACTACATTCTGTTATTTCCGCGTTCCTGAGTATCCCATACTTCACACATTATGTTCGCTCGGAGGCCACGCCACTAAGTGTACCTCTGCGATCCGTTGCTTATTTTCAGGCACTTGTTTAGTACTGGTTTTTTGATTCCCGAGGCCAACTTACATTTTAACGCATACGTCATTCACGAACACCATGCGTTCTCCATTTCGAGTTTGCATCTATCCTCGGGGGCTGCAACTCAGTCGGAACATTGCACTACCTTTTATTTGAGTCTGACGCTCTAACACATCAAGTTGGATCTTTCACTTTCTCTTGCTGGTTCTGAACCAACAAGCCCCTTGCACTCCCAGTGGGTGTCTATGGGTGTTATTCACATAAATTATTTCAGCACACATCAAATTTCCTCAAGAAATTATTACATTGGCTTGTGCTATTTTTCTTAGACAAGTTGCGCGATCACTGCTAACCCACAAGTATAGGCGATCGCAACCGTTTTCGAGGGTAGAGTATTCAACCGAAATTTATTGATTCGACACAAGGGGAGCCAAAGAATATTCTCAAGTATTAGCAGCTGAGTTGTCAATTCAACCACACCTGGAAACTTAATATCTGCAGCAAAGTATTTAGTAGCAAAGTAATATGATAGTAGTGGTAACGGTAGCAAAAGGTAATGATAGCAAAAGTAACGCTTTTGGTATTTTGTAGTGATTGTAACAATAGCAACGGAAAAGTAAATAAGCGAAGAACAATATATGGAAAGCTCATAGGCAATGGATCAGTGATGGAGAATTATGCCGGATGCGGTTCATCATGTAACAGTCATAACCTAGGGTGACACGGAACTAGCTCCAATTCATCAATGTAATGTAGGCATGTATTCCGAATATAGTCATACGTTCTTATGGAAAAGAACTTGCATGCCATCTTTTGTCCTACCCTCCCGTGGCGGCGGGGTCCTAGCGGAAACTAAGGGATATTAAGGCCTCCTTTTAATAGAGTACCGGACCAAAGAATTAACACATAGTGAATACATGAACTCCTCAAACTACGGTCATCACCGGTAAGTATCCTGATTATTGTCACTTCGGGGTTAACGGATCATGACACATAATAGGTGACTATAGACACTAGTAGAAAACAGGGCTTTGGTCCAGGCCGGGTCAGCCCATTAGTCCTGGTTCAGTCCAGAACCGGGACCAATGTGGGCATTGGTCCCGGTTCGTGAGCCCAGGGGGCCGGCCGGGCCACGTGGGCCATTGGTCCCGGTTCATCTAGACCTTTTGGTCCCAGTTGGTGGGATGAACCGGGACCAATGGGCCTCGCTCCTGGCCCACCACCATTGGTCCCGGTTGGTGGCTTGAACCGGGACCAAAGGCTCCCCTTTAGTCCCGGCTCATGTCACCAACCGGGACCAATGAGGTGCCTATATATACCCCTCGCTCACGAGCAGAGCACCCCAGTGCTCTGTTTTTCTCTGGCCGAGGGGGAGAGGGCTTGGTGGTGCTCTAGCTCACCTCCTATGCACACAAGGTGTTCGATGGAATGCCCGAGCCACACTACTTAAGCTTTCTCCTCTCCAAGCTCGACCTCCAAGCTCCATTTTCCATAATATTTGTCTAGGTTTAGCGGTCCGTCACGCCCCGTCCCTGTCTTCACCGTCGTTGATCACCCGCGCCGAGCTCATCGCCGGCACCACCGTGGTGAGCCTCTTGTTCTTATCTTCTTTCTGAAAGGAAAAATATTCTTACTTGTATGTTTACATAGATACTTGTATTATTTTCTTACTTTTATTATTGCATCTTATATAGTGTGATGGTTTTGGTATCCGCCCCCGTCGGCCCTCGTCCTATCTATGATTCGGATGTGGTATATATATTATCTTTATAACTATTGGTTCATTTATTGTTTATGAAAATTATGTCGACCAACATGACATAGATTTTATTTATGTAGGATGTATGTGAATCGGAAATGCCAACCGACCCTATTGTAGAGAGGTTAAATTTAGTTGAAGAAGAAAACAATTTGTTGAAGGAAAAAATAAAAAAAATTGAGGAGGAGAAGATGATATTGGAGTTGCATGTTGCGGATGTCGTCGATGATCACAAGATCAATATGGATGCAATGCGCTTGAAGATTAGAAAGATTAGAAAATATGCCATTCATACCGAGGCTTGGTATCATTATGCCGTTGGATCAATTGTTACCTTGGTTGCGATTATGATCGCATTTGTTTTCGCATTGAAATGTTTTACATAGTTTCAATGTATGGTTTAATTAATAAGATGCTCTGGAGAGCTATATGTTGTTAGATCAGAACTATGTATGCACTTTGGTTTTAATGTGATGATGAACTTCTATTAATTTAGACACTTAATTATATATAATGCACGCAGATGAACCGGCAATGGATGTACGGTGACAGACACACCTGCGAGTACATTAAGGGCGTGCATGAGTTTCTCGATGCGGCTGAGGCAAACAAGCAGAATGGTTTTATGTGTTGTCCATGCACTGAATGTGGGAATACAAGGTCTTACTCTAACCGGAAAATCCTTCACTCCCACCTGCTTTACAAGGGTTTCATGCCACACTATAATGTTTGGACGAGGCACGGAGAAATAGGGGTTATGATGGAAGACGGCGAAGAAGAAGAGTACGATGACAACTATGTGCCCCCTGAATACGGTGATGCTGCAACGGGGGGAGCTGGTGAAGATCAAGAGGAACCAGACGATGTGCCCAATGATGCTGCAACGGGTGAAGCTACTGAAGATCAAGAGGAACCAGACGATGTGCCCGATGATGATGATCTCCGCCTGGTCATTGTCGATGCAAGGACGCAATGCGAAAGTCAAAAGGAGAAGCTGAAGTTCGATCGCATGTTAGAGGATCACAAAAAAGGGTTATACCCCAATTGCGAAGATGGCAACACAAAGCTCGGTACTGTACTGGAATTGCTGCAGTGGAAGGCAGAGAATGTTGTGGCTGACAAAGGATTTGAGAAGCTATTGAAAATATTGAAGAAGAAGCTTCCAAAGGATAACGAATTGCCCGACAGTACATACGCAGCAAAGAAGGTCGTATGCCCTCTAGGATTGGAGGTGGAGAAGATACATGCATGCCCTAATGACTGCATCCTCTACCGCGGTGCATACAAGGATCTGAACGCATGCCCGGTATGCGGTGCATTGCGGTATAAGATCAGACGAGATGACCCTGGTGATGTTGACGGTGAGCCCCCCAGGAAGAGGGTTCCTGTGAAGGTGATGTGGTATGCTCCCATAATACCACGGTTGAAACGTCTGTTCAGAAACGAAGATCATGCCAAGTTGATGCGATGGCACAGTGAGAACCGAAAGAAAGATGGGAAGTTGAGAGCACCCGCTGACGGTTCACAGTGGAGAAAAATCAAGAGAAAGTACTGGGATGAGTTTGCAAAGGACCCAAGGAATGTATGGTTTGCTTTAAGCACGGATGGCATTAATCCTTTCGGGGAGCAGAGCAGCAATCACAGCACCTGGCCCATGACTCTATGTATGTATAACCTTCCTCCTTGGATGTGCATGAAGCAGAAGTTCATTATGATGCCAGTTCTCATCCAAGGCCCTAAGAAACCCGGCAACGAAATTGATGTGTACCTAAGGCCATTAGTTGAAGAACTTTTACAGCTGTGGAATGGAAACAGTATATGTACGTGGGATGAGCACAGACAGGAGGAATTTAACCTTAAGGCGTTGCTTTTCATGACCATCAACGATTGGCCCGCTCTCAGTAACCTTTTAGGATAGACAAACAAAGGATACCATGCATGCACGCACTGTTTAGATGACACTGAAAGTATATACCTGGACAAAGGCAGGAAGAATGTGTACCTGGGCCATCGTCGATTTCTTCCGACCAACCATCAGTGTCGAAAGAAAGGTAAGCATTTCAAAGGCGAGGCAGATCACCGGAAGAAGCCCGCCATGCATACCGGTGATCACGTACTTGCTATGGTCAATGATTTACACTACGTAATCTTTGGAAAGGGTCCCGGTGGACTAGCTGTTCCGAATGACGCTGAGGGACACGCACCCATGTGGAAGAAGAAATCTATATTTTGGGACCTACCCTACTGGAAAGACCTAGAGGTCCGCTCTTCAATCGACATGATGCACGTGACGAAGAACCTTTGCATGAACCTGCTAGGCTTCTTGGGCGTGTATGGGAAGACAAAAGATACACCTGAGGCATGGGAGGACCTGCAACGTTTGCACAAAAAAGACGGCATGCCTCCGAAGCAGTATAAAGGTCCTGCCAGCTACGCTCTTACGAAAGAAGAGAAAGAAATCTTCTTTGAATGCCTGCTCAGTATGAAGGTCACGACTGGCTTCTCGTCGAATATAAAGGGAATAATAAATATGCTAGAGAAAAAGTTTCAGAACCTAAAGTCTCATGACTGCCACGTGATTATGACGCAACTACTTCCGGTTGCATTGAGGGGGCTTCTACTGGAAAACGTCCGATTAGCCATTGTGAAGCTATGTGCATTCCTCAATGCAATCTCTCAGAAGGTGATCGATCCAGAAATCGTACCAAGGCTAAGGAGTGATGTGGCGCAATGTCTTGTCAGTTTCGAGCTGGTGTTCCCACCATCCTTCTTCAATATCATGACGCACGTCCTAGTTCATCTAGTCGACGAGATTGTCATCCTGGGGCCTGTATTTCTACACAATATGTTCCCCTTTGAGAGGTTCATGGGAGTCCAAAAGAAATATGTCCGTAACTGCGCTAGGCCAGAAGGAAGCATCTCCATGGGCCATCAAACAGAGGATGTTATCGGGCTTTGTGTTGACTTCATTCCTGGCCTTAAGAAGATAGGTCTCCCTAAATCGCGGTATGAGGGGAGAATGACTGGAAAAGGCACTCTTGGAAGTGACTCAATAATATGCAGGGACGGATATTCTTGGTCTCAAGCACACTACACAGTTCTATAGAACTCTACCATGGTGACCCCGTATGTCGATGAACACAAGAACAGTCTGCGCTCCAAACACCCGGAGCAGTGCGACGACTGGATTACATGTGAACACATCAGGACTTTCAGCAGTTGGTTGGAAACACGTCTCATAGGTGACAACACTATTTGTGCTGAGTTGTACTTGTTGTCCAGGGGACCATCTTTGACTGTATTGACTTACAAAGGATACGAGATAAATGGGAATACATTTTACACAATCGCCCAAGATCAAAAGAGCACCAACCAAAACAGCGGTGTCCGCTTTGATGCAGCAACCGAGAGCGGAAAGGACACATATTATGGTTACATAGTGGACATATGGGAACTTGACTACGGACCTGATTTTAAGGTCCCTTTGTTTTAGTGCAAATGGGTCAATCTGTCAGGCGGCGGGGTACAGGTAGACCCACAGTACAGAATGACAACAGTGGATCTGAAAAATCTTGGGTACACCAACGAACCGTTCGTCCTAGCCAATGATGTGGCACAGGTTATCTATGTGAAGGACATGTCTACCAAACGAGAAAAAGAAAAGATAAGGAAGCGAATACATCATACGATGAGCCAAAGCGCCACATAGTTCTTTCAGGAAAAAGGGACATCCTGGGAGTGGACGTCAAGACAGACATGTCTGAAGATTATGAAAAGTTTCATGAAATTCCTCCCTTCAATGTCAAGGCTGACCCAAGCATCCTGATAAACAATGAAGATTATCCATGGTTACGGCACAATAAGCAAATGACACAAGCGAAGAAAAAGTGAAGACTTTCTCCCGCAACTATTATGATGATACCATGTCAACTTTGTAACACACGAACATGCTACCATTGTCTGTTTTGTACATGCACATGCTATGTGGGTGAAATTATGATACCATGCCAACTTTCAACATTTTCAGAGTTCATTTGAAATGCTTTCATGTCTTATGGTTCGGCCCTCGTAATACCATGACCATTAGTCCCTGGCCCATGCCAACTTTCAACTTTCAACTTTCTAAAACTAATGGCACTAACATAAAGTTTATAATTTTGCTCCTCGCTCCTGGCCCATGACCATTAGTCCCGGTTTGTGCCACAAACCGGGACTAAAGGGTTGGTCCTGTTGCGGGCAGAGTTTAGTCCCACCTCACCAACCGAAGGGGGCTCACACCGGTTTATAAGCCCTTCCCTCTCTGCCTTGTTGAGATCCTCTCAAAGTGAAAATAGATGCCCTAATAGAGAAAAGTTTAACCAAAATTCATAGTGAATTTCTCTAAAATTCATAGAAATTTACTAGGAATTTAGGTTGAATTTTCTCTATAAGCGCATCTATTCTCATTTTTTTATTAAGTTAATCACAAACTTGTGATTCAAACAATTTTCAAAGAATTCAAATTTTAACTATTCAAATTTGAAAACTAATGGCACTAACAGAAAGTTTATAATTTTTCTCAAACTAATGGCACTAACAGAAAGTTTATAATTTTGCTAACCTAAAAGCAAACAGAATTAAAAATTAAAGCAAAAAACAAAAGAAAATAAATAATGCAAAAAACAAATCAAAAAAACAGGAAAAAACTATTTTTATAGTAAAGTTAATCACAAAATAAAATAAATAAAGCAACAAAGAAAACAAAAAAACTAAAAAAGTGTTTTCAAATTTGAAAACTAATGGCACTAACAGAAAGTTTATAATTTTTCTAAAACTAAAAGCAAAAAGAATAAAAAATAAAGCAAAAAACAAAAGAAAATAAATAATGCAGAAAACAAAACAAAAAAACTAGAAAAAAATAGCAACAATAAGTATTTTGTTGTAAGTAGAAACAAAATAAAATAAATAAAGCAACAAAGAAAACAAAAAAAACAAAAAAAGTTTTTTCAAATTTGAAAACTAATGGCATTAACAAAAAGTTTATAATTTTTCTAGAACTAAAAGCATAAAGAATTAAAAAATAAATCAAAAAAAGAAAATAAATAAAGCAACAAAAAAACAAAAAATGCCACCTACTGGGCCCCCACGACCTGAATACGACTAGAAACCCATCCAAGGGCCAGGATTCAGGCCCGCAAGAGGCCGAGTAGGCCCACAGGCATAGCAGTGACAATTAGGCCCATAAGCCTGCAATGGAGAGGAGCTCGAGAGGGGTGCGGCAGTGGGGCTTATAAACCACTGCGCACCCCTCTCAACTAGCGAGGTGGGACTAAACTTTCGACGCAGCCCCTGCGCACCCCGCACAAGGCCTTTGGTCCCGGTTGGTGGCACCAACCGGACTAAAGGGGGGCATTGGTCATGGTTTGTGGCACAAACCGTGAC
>NC_041382.1:535093688-535095735 GCF_002162155.2 Triticum dicoccoides | reverse complement strand
CCCGCGCCATCGCGGTCACCTCCCCGCGCCGCCCCGACGCCGTCGCCGCCCCGCGTCGCGCCCCTACGCCATCGTCGCCCCGTGTCGCCACCCCGACGCCATCGCTGCCCCGCCTCTGCCTCGCCGTCGCTGCCCTGCGCCGCCGTCGCCTCTCACTTTGGTCAGGGCCGACACCGCCCCCCTCTTCCCCCCTGTTTTTATTTTTTTTTGCAAATTCATATATGTTTTTTCCTGATTATATGTATATGTATAGTATATGTATGTGTGTATATGTATGCAAAAGATAGATTAACAGAAAAAATAGTATTTTTTTCTGTTCATAGATTTTTTTGGTGATATTGATTATTGTAAATATGAAAATGTTTGCATATTCATATGAACAATGAATTAGGCAAAACCTTTACTTTTTTCTAAAATTTCTATTTGAACATTATTTTAAAAAAACAAGCAATACTACTTCATGTATTTTTAAGAAGGAAGAAGAAGAAAAAGAATGAGAGGAAAAAGGAAATAAGAAGAGGAAGAAAGGAGAAAAAGAGGGGAGAGGAAGACGAGGAGAAATAAATAAGAAGAAGAAAAAAGAAGAAAAAGAAGAGGAGAAGAAGAAAGGAATAGAGGAGAAGAAGAAAAAAATAGAATATATATTCTATTTTCTCTTTTCTCCTCTATTCCTTTCTTCTTATCCTCTTTTTTTTCTTCTTTTTTTCTTCGACACGTGGGGGGGGGGGTCGAGAACGTCGGACATTCATGAGAGAGGCGAGGAAGAAGGGGAAGAAGAGGGAGAAGAAGAGGAGAGGAAGAAGAGGAAGTCTTCTCCTCTATTCTTTCTTCTCTTCTTTTTTCTTCTTCTTCCTATATGTATTAGTTTTTTTATTTAGGTTGTTAATTAGTAGATATTAATTTTGTTCATATATGTATGGATGCATGTGATATGTACGTATGTATGTATCGGGTATGTCGTTGTCGATATACCCCCTACCTGATAACTTCGACATGAGGGGGTCGAGAGGGGGTCTAGGGTCGCCGAGGGGTGGAGGGTCGCCGAACATGAGAGGAAGAAGAGGATAAAAAAAGAAGAGGAAGAAGAAAAAAAAGAGGAGAAGAAAGAATAGAGGAGTTCTCCTCTATTCTTTCTTCTCCTCTTTTTTTCTTCTTCTTCCTCTTTATTTTATCGGGAACGAGGGTCGTCGAGGGTCGCCGAGCGGTAGGGGAGAAACCCTAAATAGAAAGTATCGTCGCTGTGAGATACATGTACCGTCGGTGTCGGACACTACATCCACATCCCACAAGTGGCGCGGGCTTCGACGCCCACGTCACTTGTGGGACGTGGATGTAGTGTCCGACACCGACAGCCACATGTATCTCACACCCACGATACTTGATATTTAGGGTTTCCTCTACCGTTCGGTGACCCTGACCCTCGACGACCCTCGTTTCCGATAAAATAAAGAGGAATAACAAGAAAAAAAAAGAGAAGAAAAGAAGAAGAAAAAAAAAGAGGAGAAGAAAGATTTCTTCTTCTCTTTCTTTTTCTTCTTCTTCCTCTTCTTCTCTTTTCTTCTTCTTCTTCCTCTTTATTTTATCGGGAACGAGGGTCGTCGAGGGTCGCCGAGCGGTAGAGGAGAAACCCTAAATAGAAAGTATCGTCGGTGTGAGATACATGTACCGTCGGTGTCGGACACTACATCCACGTCCCACAAGTGGCGCGGGCTTCGACGCCCACGTTTCTTCTCTTTTTTTTCTTCTTCTCTTCTTCTCTTTTTTTCTTCTTCTTCCTCTTTATTTTATCGGGAACGAGGGTCGTCGAGGGTCAGGGTCACCGAGCGGTAGAGGAAACCCTAAATAGAAAGTATCGTCGGTGTGAGATACATGTGGCCGTCGGTGTCGGACACTACATCCACGTCCCACAAGTGGCGCAGGCTTCGACGCCCACGTCACTTGTGGGACGTGGATGTAGTGTCCGACACCGACGGCCACATGTATCTCACACCCACGATACTTGCTATTTAGGGTTTCCTCTACCGCTCGGTGACCCTCGACGACCCTC